>NW_024884800.1:17135995-17201577 GCF_019232065.1 Centrocercus urophasianus | reverse complement strand
CAAAGGGATTTTTGTTTTGCCCCCTCCCCCCCCCCCTTCGTGGCAGCCAGAGAGGTGCGGCTAAGTTTGGCCAAACATCAAGCATTCATCACCGAAGAACGCTGCTTTGTTTGGTGTTGACGCTTGTTTTCTAGTCTCCCAAGCCTGATGTGCCTCGAGGCAGGCTGAGGCACAGAAACACCCGAACGCCTGGCCGTGTCACATTGCCCATGCACGTCAGTCACCTCAACCTGCTTGTCAGCCCTGAGCGGGGGAGCAGCAGACATATTGCCACCTATTTACACTTCATGATATACGATGATGCTCTGCCTCCTTGCCTCTATCACCCAGTGAAATTACGAGATCACTTGGAGCAGCGTGGATGTTTTGGGTTTCTTAACAACAGTTTGACTCTGGCTTTGTGCCTTTGTGTGTCTGCAAGAACTTGGTCATTTGTCCCCATAAAGTAGCTCTTCAGATCATCTACACATCAACTAGCACTATTTTTTTAGGCTATAATAAAACAATCAAGCCTGATAGTGAGTGAAACAACAGCCTTCACACTGTACATGGCAACCTGTTCAGACTGTGCATGGCAGCCTGCCCATATTACTGTCTGCTGCTGCTGATTCCCCTCATGAGCTGATCTTTCAGAGCTAGCTGTCCTGTGGGAAAGCAGTAAGAGGAAACATTTAAAAGTCCTGCGCTGGAAACACTCCACCACACACACCTGACAGCTGAGGGTTTCTTGGGGCTGTGGGTCAGCACAGTGTGACTCCCAGCTCCACAGGAGGGCCACAACCACAGCCATCCAGCTGCTCAGTCATCAACACCTAGTGCTCTCTCCCAGTATTTATTCTCAAGTCTCTTCATGACCATGCCAGAAGAAACTAGAGGTCTCGCCTTCTGTCATTACACACTGCTTTCCAAATGTATCTTCTGGTGCTGACCAAAACCAAACAGATAAGCTTGAGGGCATGGAAGTCCATTGCCCCTGCAAGAGGTCTCTATGACTTCTCCTAATGATATATTAGGATTGTGAAAGCCTCACTCCTGGCCTTCACTCCTCATACAGTCTGTCACTTGGAACAAAGCGGGACTTGCCCATTTCCCAGAAACTTCTCTACAGTTTTCTGTTCTGTCAGATCAGTCCCTTGGCACAGTGATTTCTAGCATCAATGACCTTCCTAAAATTTTCCCAAAATAAAGCTTTATTGATTGTGTATCTTATCAGTATGCATTTAAACTCAGACTCTTCTTTAAGCTATTTTTATAAGGAAGTTGTGCACATTGTGCACTAGTGATAAGACTTCAAACTCGGCACTTCTTCACTTTATCCACTCTTTCCAGCATTCCCCAGGGCACCCACTTCCTGCAGCGTTTCTGCCAGCCATTAATCTATCTGTGAGTACAGACAACACGAAATGTTCCAGGCCCTCACCGAAAGGTATTTGGCAATGCCTGTCCACTTCCAGACACATATGGAAGCCTCTACCCAGCAGCACCAGTTTAGTTCATAAGTTTTGAAAACTGGATGAAATGCTCTGGTATAAGGTTTTTATTCCAGTCACTCATTCTATCATAACAAGAGAAGCTCTGCTATTACCTTTCAAACCAAATATAGATTAAATTCAAGCTGCTATTCATTTTACCTATTTTTATTACAAAGTAGGAAGCAACACATTTCTGGTACTTTACATTTACTAGAGCCGAAAAAGAAATGGTAAACTGACAAACATGGTAACTGACCCAGACAAAACATTAATGAGACAAGACAAACAACTACAGTACATCAGCAGATTCTCCATGCGGCAGTCTCTACAATCCATCCACCTGAAGTAACAGATATCAGTGAGCCCCTGTGGACAAACTGTTGCTGTGGCAGCTGCTGGAGATTGACCAGAGCTGACAGCAATTCCTGCTCAGATGCTGTTCTTCTAAGAGCACTCCCAAAGGGAGTGTTTACCATTTAATTTTCCCCAATTAGCCCAGCCCTTGAATATGAAACACTTACTTAGGATCTAATACAGGCAGTCTAATGCTGATGCTAATTGCAGGGAAAGACGCCCTTGGCATTTCCTACCCAGATCTTGGCTTCTGGCATCTCGCGCAGGCTGGACATGTTAGGACATAAGTTGCGTTCTAGTGCAAGATTCAAACTTTGTTATTTGGATTATAAAAAAGTAACAACAAAAACATCTTTATTTTCCCTTCTGTTGTTACAAGGTCCTGAATGCCTTCCTTTCTTCTGATTCCTTCAGGCACTGGTTCCTAACAGCCAAATACTATTAAGATGCAGAGTGCAGAGGAATTTATTTATAGATACTTAAATTCTTTCTTAATCAGCGCACAATCATCCTACAGTCTAATCAATGCATTCCACAGCAAGAGAGATCCATTTATGCCGCAGAATTTTTCTTTCACTGCACTAATGACCTCCCGGAAATGGTAAATGATTTTCCTCAAATAACCACAGCCAAGTGTATATAAATAGATAAACAGCTGTATAAACACTTTGGCTTCACTTTGTATAACCAACAGTTTAATAACCAGTGCGGAGAATTACATAGCTGTTAATTCACAGTGGGTGAACATCACAATTTGGTTTCAGGTTTCCCTTAGAGCTAAAATTAAATTGTCAAAGTCAGTAGATTTAATCTACTCCAAAATGTCAGCCATTATGCCCCTGGGGGAGTTGAACACTATTCAAATCTGCACAGGGAAAACATCCATCTAAACCTGGGTGAAAATAGACTAGTGCAGAAGCTAGCCCTCTTGTTAAACACTGAATAAAATTCATTAAATCACGCAGCCAACGTATGAGTAGGCATTTATGCTGTCCAATTGCTAGCCCCCTTGACAGCTACAGATCTTTCTGTCCAGAGATTGAGACGGACAAAGTCTGTCAATTTTATAGGAAATCCAGCTGTCCTCTTGACTCATGTTGCATTTATATGCTTGTGGTCCCTCATCACAAAGCTTGCCTTTCCCTTATCTGCAAAATCTCAGTTACAACTACATTTCCACATTTCTAGAGTGACACCTGAAAATTTTCCTTGATATGAGAAAATTACATTTCAAATTTTGAATTTACAGTAAAATCCCATCCATGCAAAGTCTGGTTTACAAGAAAGCACAGTAATACAGCACCTGATAGCAGGGCAGCAGGGCTTACTCTCCCACAGAGAGGGAAGGTTTTCCCAGTCTCCCTTTGAAAATATGCAGATCTTTACATGTCGAAAACAGAGTTTTGGTTTTTTTACCTCTTGTGGCCACATCTTACAGCATCTTACACGGAAGCATTGGTATGTACAGTGAAAATCAAAGCTATTCACAATAACAATAAGCTTACATGGCCCTTCAGGAACAATCCTATCCCCAGACATGCTGCTTGCATTTTGCTTTAAGGAAAGAGTCTATTATGTCATAAAACACACGCCTATATGTATACATACATAGAACTGCAGCATCAGAAAAGATCAGTCGCACAGTACTTCAAAGGCAGGGTCAGCTAAAGACAACTGCAATGCATGGGAACTTTGAAATACAAAGTTAAAGATTTTCCAAAGCTACTCTTTAAAGAAGTAGTGACTGTAGCAGTACTACAAAGGGAAAAACCTCTGCAGAATTTGCCAAATGAGAAAAAGCTTTCTCAGAAGGAAACAGCAGCACCCCTGAGCTCCTGTGTGAAATTCACATGCTTTCATTGCCAGTGCTTACAACCAATGTAAACAGACTCTTCTTTAAGATGCAAAACCAGAAAAACATTAAATTCTTTTCCCTAGCAACTCAAATACTGTCCCAGTACAAGCACTGCATTTATTCCCTGAACAGTACTTTACGTTTGATAGAATAATCTTAAAAACGTTTCTAAAAATCAGCATAGGTTCTTTGAGCACTGAGTAGGTTCACATTTTTACAGAAAACATCTACTGCATCTCATTCTATCTCAGCATCATTGAGCTGACTGAACTGTGTTCATTCTTCGGTACTCCACTAGCTCTTTGAGAAAATGCTCTGCCCCCACCTTACCCTTTGATGTACCATTAGAAACACCAAGACTAGAAAAAAATGCAGTTGTATTGCTTAGAAGACAATAGAAAGGCTTGAATCCTATCAACATAACAAAAAATGCTAAAGCAGCTTTCAATGCATTGAGTTTGAGGTAGATCAACTTTCGTTCCCGTTAAACACGAAGTCTGACGGATGATTTCACAAAACTGTTACAAAATTCTACTATGTTACAGCTTACACACCACAAATGCATAAAGCTTCTAGACATGAAATTTAAGTGTTTGAAGGAGTGTGCTTTCCTCTTGGCAGCTCCCTTCTCCGCTCTACGCTTCAGGTGCAGAATAGAAAGATAATCACAGCTACAAGATAAAGATTCAGCAAGAAATCAGATTATATTCAGATTCACACTTTGAGCCCATAACCAACCAATGCTTCCTGGACTTGATTTGGAGATCTGCAATAGAGAGTCGTGGCCAACTCCATCGGGTCGCATTTCTGTACTTCCATAGTCAGTCAGCAGTACAAGGCTGTACCTACTGCCAAATTAGGTACAGTTAAAGAGTTGTCAAATCCTCTAACATCATATTAAAAAATAACAGGCATTTAACAGTTTCTAAAATGCCTTGCAAGACTAAGAGCATTAACTAAGGGCACAATTGCTGATCAACCAGCAGAAAGTGAAACGCAAGTTTCAGGAGTTCAGGTAAGACTGCCTCGTACTGATCTGTGCACAGAGGGGCAGGTCAGAAGCACATCAGGCAGTTGTGGCACATGTAGGGAGCCTCTTAAAAGAAAAAAGAGGATAATTCAAGACATCACACCATTTGCTTTCCCCTGCCCTCCCAGCACACTGAGTTGGCTATTCAGCCTTAGCAGCCTGCCCTACAGCACTTGTTTTTCCTGTATACAGAGTACCGAAAGGCCAGCGCCTGGTAGCTGTAATGTTGGAGCCCACACAACGGAAGCAGCCTGCACATCGTCAGCACTCCTTACTCATACTGGTTCAAGCAAGAGCTGCTGTTTTGGCCTCACCAACACGCAGTGACTTTCAGAGCTGTGGGACAGGGCAAACCCAAGAAATGTATCTGCTTCCACACAAGAGCTAGTAAGCAACATTTCATGCCAGTCATAAGGAGGTCATCAGAATATAGTTTTATTTACATTTTCATATTCAAATTCAATACAAATCACAAAATATTTACAACATTTTAAATTACACTATAGATAAGAAAATGCATTGCTTTTCCCCTGCAGATTCAATTGTACCTTATTGCGGGCTTTAAGACAAAGCTCTGCTAACATTAGAAACAAACCATAGCTACAGAGATAAAAAAAATAAAGTGCATCTGTAAGATGTCCTTACTTACCCTTAGCGGGCAAGGCCCTAGACTTAATATTGAGGCACCCAATGCTCCTCTTCAGCCCCCCACCCATTGAACTCCTCACAGACAGCTGAACATTTCTCCAATCATCTGTTACATTTACAGGACATTAGCCGGCCCTGCAGCTTTAGCACACAGGCAAGACACTGCACAGCAACAGTCCAGAGCAGTCCAGCATTTTCCAGAGATTTGGTTCTTCCCCAGGTGTTGTCTGAACAAGTCACAGCAGATCCTTTGAGAAGGATCTATCTTCCCACCTTCAGTTCAAGTCTGCCACAAAGCAGAACTCCTGCATATTGCTGGTGCAAGAGACAGTTATAATTCCAAAAATCATGCAGGATCTTTCAGACTGTCTGCTATCAACAAGTCTGAAAAGTTCCTGCACTTGTTCCCTTTACAGAATTGTGCAAGTCAAATTCGGCCTGTCAGCCTGAAGCCCTCTTTTTCCCTTTAGGAATGTGGAGTTGAGAAGTAAATCGATGGATTAGATCTGTTCACCAAATAACCAAAAGACTGTGGGCAAAATCCAGTTTGACAGGCATTACACTTGGTACTTTCTCCTATCAAATCAGGGCACTGAAATATTAAATATAGTGTCGCTTTAAACTGAACAACTGTGGTAAATAAGTATTAGACCAGATAAAAATCTATTTCATTACAATGAGAACCCACTTGAATTAAAAACAAACAAGAAAAGTCAAAATAATTCCCAGTAGAGACAGCTACTACATAAAGAAACTTCTCCTTCTTTAAGCAACTCAAATGCTGAAGAGAAGCTTTGCTGAAGATGGAACTTCTGTTTTAGTGTTACAATCTGATGGTTTTCATTATATTTGACAGCTTTACCTGAAGGGTGCTAAAACTAATTTCCACATGGGAGATGTAGTTTTAAGAATTGAAAACCATATTATCATGAATGAAACGTGTTTAATCTTAGCATTTTCAAGGTATTGATGCTGCTACAGTCATCCACTGGGTTCTTCAAACGCGTGGTGTACATGCGATGGCAGTAGGCAGCTCCTTGCAGAAGGCTTATACCATGTTGCTGGGCACATTCTTAGGACCTAACTTCAGAAACTTGTGTTTCGTCTGCCTCAAAAGTTGGGTTGTCAAGGGGAGGAAGAACAGCCACAGCTGAAGTCTGAGATTCGTTATTTACAAGATGTGTGTTGTCATCTGTCCAGAACAAAAACAAGATGCAAAGGGTTACAGGCAAGCTTTACTACCTTAGGCAAGACATGCTTGCTTTACTTCTACAAGCCCACTGCAGCAGTCCTTTCCCAGCACTTTTCCCAGACAGCAGGAAATCCAAAGTCACTCCCTAACTACCACTCTTCTGCTGGCTCTCAGTTTGTGAGCACATTCCTGCCATTTTTTGTTATTTCTAGCAGTGATCTCTGGGCTTTGCAATCCAATTCCCGCTAGTGTCAAGCAAGCCTAGGTTGTGTACAGCAGTGGCAGAAGGCAACATAAGGATATAAAGTCCCACTACAAGGAGACTGAGAATTCTCCTGTCTTTATGGTACTGAAGATGGGCATCAGGAGTAACTGAGATAACAGAGTCAGGAGAAACTGTGAGAGAGACAGCAATTTGGAGACAGTGGCCTTATCCTTACAGCCTGCCTGCCAGGCTGACATTAGAATTTGTTCTTTCTGCTCAAGGTGAGAACAAGGGCCCACACCACACTGCTTAGTCCCACATCTCTTCATTGGCTTGTAGGAATGCAAATTTCAGCTTCCGAAGTTTAGCCTACAGAAAATGCCTTCTCCTTAGCCAGCGTGCCCAAAAAGGGTACAGCGTCCCATAGATGGCAGCAAATCCCACACTTTCCAATCAGCTTGGGATCCAGCAGGAGAGCTAAGCAGCCTCAGCACCTCTCCCCTGTCTGAAAGCCTCTCCATTTACTCCTCTTTCCAAGGCAACACCAGAATCCAATGGATATTTACATTAATTTTTTTTTTTTTAAACTTGGAATCATTCCATTAAACAAACGAAACCAACTATATCTGAGCAGAGCTGATTATTAACAGGTATTTTCAATACTACGTGGAAAAATAGAGATCATGGCCTCAAGAGACAGCTAGCCCATAAGGAAGGGCTCGTGTTAGCTTGGGAACACAAGTGAAACACCTCTAGCTTCTGCATATAACTAGAAGAAAGTTTGTGAGAAGCTGCTCTGTAGCTGTGAACAAGTCTCCTTGCTTTCTGTGAATGAGCTTGCTTCCCCTAATACACAGTGCTTTGTCTTCCACTGTTATATATACACGGCCAAGGTACCACAAGGTTGTGTGGACACTCTACCAGCCAGCAACCACCAGTAACTGAGGACTTGATAGAGATGTTACTGGTAGCCCCCCCCAGTAACATGAGTACTTCTGTTAAATTGATGAACTTGAGCTCACCTCCACATACTTTCTTCAGGATCAGTAAACCTCACACAGAAGCACTGGTGCTTTAGCATTAGAAATACACATGGCTCTTGTTAAAAAAAAAAAAAAATACAAGGTATTTGGGAATGCTGATAGCCTTTTCAATTAAAACACTCTGAAAGTGTTCAAGGATGATTCAGCCTAGACAAAAATCTGAAATTCAATAGGAAGTAGTTGTCATGTTTTGCATCATCTGTGCTAAAAAAGGACAGACTTCCCAAAGGTTTTCTGAGTATTTAATTACTTAAATTGGACAGATGTGGTGGCAAAGCAACACTCACTCATCCAAGACAGCCTCCAAAGAGAGAAAGAGAGAAGGGGCTTCTTTAGAAATTTCTTCTGGCCTGCAAGTAGTATGTATGTGATTTTCAACTACTCTTTTTCTTGACTTCTGTTTGAAATTCAAGGTTAGATTGTACTTAATTTGAAAACAAAGTGTAAGTGCCAGAGCCAAGTGTTAAAACAAAAGGAAGATTAACACTACTCCAAAAAACAAGCACTGCTGTATATTACAAAGGGAAAAAAAAACCCAATGCTATCATAGCACAAGCAATGGAAGGGCAATGCAATCCAACAAGTCGGGTGAAGCAATAGAACTTACTTTCTGATGCTGCCTGTTCCTCCAGAACTGATTCATCTGCTCCTTGCACAGAAGCATATCCAGATGATGCAGTTTCACTGTGGCTGTCCACTTCATTAATTGAAGTGACATTTGAAGTCCCACTGGATACTGTGGCTTGCACAGACTCTGCCCCATCTTCTGCATCCACCTGTGTGAAAAAGAGAAAATGGTAAAGTTACAGCTTCAGGGGGATGCATCTTTCAAGGAGAGCAATGCTTTGAGGGACTGGATCTGGTGGACTATTACCCAGAAAAAGAGGTTTACAACAGAAAAATGGAATTCTGCTGTCAACCCCCAGCATCACAAGTGAAAACCAGCTACTGCCTATTTAGAGTGGGAAGCTCAGATACAGCTTCTGTATTCTTTAACCAGCTCTTCCTTTTTATTACCCAGTACTAGGAAAAGACAAATTTTCCTCCCACTCAGTGCACGCCTCCATCCACCAGCCAAACTCTGGCATATATTTCAGTTGCTCAGGCATTGGCAACAGCATCTTCCTCTGGTGTTCGCCACGCAGAGCAGTGACAGAATGCATCAGTCCCTCATATATCCCAGTACTGGTAGCGACCTCTGCCACTAGGTAAGACTGTGACTTACCTCAACGCCTAGAACTTTGAGAATGTCACATTTGCACATCGGGCACGTCCTGTGTTCTAAAAGCCAAGGATCAATACAGTTCTTGTGGAAAAGATGGCTAGTGGAGGAAGCAACCAAAAAGTCAGGTTTCACATAAGGAAAGATGTTTGTGTAGCAGCTTTATCTACTGACACAGAATTCATTGATTCTAGAATTGCCTTGTTTTGCCACACACGGCTGTTGAAAGTTACGGCTAGTTGCATGGTCTCAACCTTTTACTTGTTTCTCTGCACAACTCATCAAAACGACTGAGTTATCTATGCTACATCAGCGGTAATGGTTTTGTTGTAGGACTTCTGTTGGCTTTTTTGTTTGTTTTCAAATCACCGTGCTATGTACTTCTAGATTATAATTTCAATAATACAGATATTGCACCTCAACCTTAGCCTTAAGCTCAACTTTCGTCATGACGACACAGACATAAATAGCACTCACTCCTGCTAAACCTACATAAAAAAAATCTTGCCAAGTTATGTTCTCAAGATAAACTATACTCCCACACATTTACTTTGCCTATGCAGTCACTGTATATTTCAAGTGGACATTTGGCAGACTGCACACACAAGCAATTAAACATAGTTCAGCCATCACAAGTGGAAATGTGTGCTTCTACATAGGTACTCAAACCCACAATGGGTTTGATCTAGGGGACAAATTTAGGAAGACAGCTTGCAACCCTGTAACCTGCCTGTTCCTTCTGCCTGAATTGAAATGGCAAAGCTCTGTTCAATGTTAATCAGCACTCTGTTATGAGACAAGTGAAGAGTTCACCACATTTGGTGTTCTACACCCAAGCTTGATAATGAATTCTCCAATTAAGCACACGTAATCAGCACCTCCTTCCAGCTGCACCAATGTAACATCTGTAGTAAAACCTGAAACTACCTTAATGCATAGTGATTGTGAGAACTTGTACTCACGTCTGGTGTATCTCTGCTACTATAAATGCTTGCAGTTTGACTGTCTGGACAAGAATGCCTTCTACAAACACATACGCCCCAGATATTTAGATACCACTATTGTGACTCACAGAAGCATTCAGTTGCTTGTTTCTTTTAGGCATGCAGTTAAATGCTTTTAACATGTAGGGTTTGTACACAGAGGCTGGCCACCAACATCAAGTAAATTCTTGAAGTACATAACAGTTTATAACTCACATGAGAGTTTAATATGGTTGATATTGGCAGAGATCATCACTGGCAGGGATTATCAAACAAATATGGTTATCTTAAGCAAGTCCCTACCACAGCCATGTTTGGGCCAAAGAGGAAGACAACATCACAAATACTTAAAAGCAGCCTCAGAGCAAAATACAGTACAGCAAATTCACACATAAAGAATACCTTAAAAAAAAAAAAAAAAAAAAAGTCATTTCATCTGAACCCAGTAAGTCACGCTGTGCTTTGCAAGTTCTTACCAAGGAACTAACAAGAGAAGTCAGCTCTTCTATCAGCTCTACACATCTAGCCAGGCTAAATGTCTCTGCACTCACGGAATTCAGTTCATTAATGTACAGGACTACCCGCTAGCACAAGCCTGATAAGACAACTGAATAACCATCAACACATTCCTGAAAGCTTATTCAGTCTTGTTTCATTCTAAACTGCTAAGCATTAGGTGAAGGAAGTTTGCAGATAGCACTTTACAAGGCCAGCCTCTTGGTACCCAGCCCGCCGGGACGGCTACCGCTCCTACACACACGGCTTTCACAAAACCATAACCTTGTGCAAAGGTAACGCCAGCTCAAATTTAATAGTGTCTGACAGGTGGGTGACACTGCTCAGAAAACAACAGCCACAGATTTTCCCATCCTTCAGAATTAGATTTTTCCCCATGTCAAAATTTTTCCAAGCACTTTCTCATAATCCTCCCCATGTAAAAGCAGTCTTCCCATATAAAATTAAGTTCACGCAACATTTAACTTGATCACTCTTGTAGCCTCCTGATTTGAGAAGCTTTGCCACAGCAATCTCATTCAGCAGGCACACAAAGACACACAGAACAGGTTTCCTTAAATTCTGAAATAGCTTCATTGCTTATCTTAGAAACAATCAAAATATTAGTGGCATGTTGGGCTTCCATAGGAGCACAACGAGATGCAACAGTAGAGAATTCTAGAAGAATAAACTGGAGTGGCTCTGTAGTCAGCCTGGATGTTCAGGTTGAGCGAGGTACAGACACAAGCTGTAGGAGCACACTACCAGAGTACATCTACAGTTTGAAACATTACTTGACAGAGACTCAAGAACTCTTGCTCTACAGCGATTTGATAGAAGCCTGATCAGCTTCGTTAACACAGCAGGAGGAACATCCAGTAAAAGCAAGCTTTACCACTTTGAATTAAGGGGCAGATTGGAAGGCAACTTACTTGCAAGTCAAGATGCGCACTACTTCATTTGGCTTGTACAGCTCAATGCACACGGCACAGCTATCTCCATCAGGACCAGTTTCCTAAAGTGGAGAAATGAATTTCCACCTTTAATCAGCTTTGAAAGCTTCCTCTGAACTACAGTCAGACTTACTGAAGACAAAGGGGTCTAGCTAAAGTAACATAAAATAACTCTTACCCATAATTTTAAATAAACACTTTTTATGGATTATTTGCAGTAAAGCTGACATTTGAGCAGAAGCATTGAAAGCTTAATCCCATGGTTTAGAAACAGCTGTGAACTACCAGGAATCCAGTTCTGGGCTCCCCATTTCAAGAACAACAGGGATCTCCTAGTAAGAGTCCAGTGGAGGTGACTAAGCTGGGGAAGGGCCTGGACACCTCCTGTACAAGAGTGAGACACCTGGGCTGTTCAGCCTGGAGAAGGCTGAAAGGGGATCTGATCAATGCCCTAACATCTAAAGCATGGCAGGCAACTGGAGGAGGCCAGGTTCTTTTCAGTGGTGTGCAGTGATAGGACGAGGAGTGATGGCCAAGAGCTGGAACATAGAAATTCCACATAAATACACAGAAGAACTTCTTTTCAGTGAGGGTAGAGTGACAGAGCACTGGAACAGGCTGCCCAGAGACGCTGTGGAGTTTCCTTCTTTGGAGATACTCAAGACTCATTTGGTAGGGAACCCCTTTAGCAGAGAGTTGGACTCAATGGTCTCTAGATCACCCCCGGTCCCTTCCAACCCCTGTGATTCTGGGATTCTGTGATCACTGGATTGTTTCAGTCAATACTGCAGAGATTTGGAAAGCACTACCTCCAGTGTCGGCCAGAAGAAGAATAGCCACTGATGATGATTTTGCTTTTCAAGCAAAGCATTTCTGGCATTTTCCATGTCAGAAAATTAGGACTTCTCAACACAGCAAGACTATGGGTAAGACGTAAAAACACATACATATGACTTGTATGTGCAGATTTCAAAGACTTGTGCCCCTGAAAATAACTTGGCCTGAAAGAGGAAAAGGCAGTTATGGGTTCCAAGAGATTTCTGCAACCTCTCCCAATGGGAAGGACCTACTCCAAGCTGTGTGAGGGCTGTGGCAGAGTGCTGAGGCTATACCTTGTCTCCTTGCTTCAGGGTGCGCAGCTGTAACTGTCCAATGGCCTTCTTGGCTTCAGCCTTCAGTTGTCGCTGTAACAGAAAGCAGTCCTGGTTAAACACTTATTTTTCTCATAGCTCCTAATGTCTAAGCAAGCAGGCACCAGTTTTATAACCCAGATATTATCAAAACAAGCTAAGTAAGCATGACCATGCTATTTAGGTAAAACACAAAACAAGTTTCAGGACAAATTCATGTGGCTACTGACTCCAGACGACACACCAAGAAAACACTTGCATATGATTTGTTTTTACCTAGGCTTCTCATAAAGCACGGTTTCTCCTTTTAGAAACCATGAGATAATACCTCGATCAGATTAGACCTAACCAAAATAAACAGAAAGCCTCAAATGGGTATAGAAGGCTGAACACTAAGTCCCACAGCCAATCCTGCACAGCCTCACACCTTGAAGGAAAGGTGAGGTTCCTTACCCAGCACTAAGCCACCACAGCACGCCCTGAACCGGCCCTCTGCCCCACATCTTACAGAGCCAGCAGCCTCCTGGCACCAACCACTCCTGTCAGGTGGAAGAACACAGTTTTATCAGCGTGGGTTCAAAGTAACACACACACGCAATTCAGAGCTTTCTTTATTACTATCCCTTGCTAAACAAATCAAATGAGCAGCCCCATGAGGTTTGCAAAGCAGCTTCAATGAGGGCAGAGGAGGAAGCTGAAGTGCATTCCCCTCCATGCCATTTGCTTGCTGCTGTCAGGATACCGGGCAGAGATGAGCAGGAGCAGAAGCCCAGCTTGCCTGGCAACCGTTGCTGCCCAGCTGTCAGTGCAATGCATTTAGTTAGCATGGGAGCCAACAACCCTGTTTAAAGGTCACAGGTTGGTGCTGCTCTACCACCATCACCTGACTGTCCTCTCTGGTGCACTTACTGCCTCTGGACACAGTGGTGCATCAGGCAGCTCTGGCACTGCTGTCCCAACCCAAAATGCTCTTCCAGATTCAGCTGCTCAGTGCAGAACACCGCACTGTCAACCTTCCAGCACTGCTCCCCCTTATGCATTTTACTTCAGATACAAGAATCCTTTCAGGCTAAAAGTGCAGGACTAATGGCAGAAGCATGGAAGAGACAAGCTGGTGAAAGCTACTCATGATACTTAACAAACTGAGCAAACTGATAACTCAATACTACATAAAATTCCCTGCAGTGAAGTAGGGCAAACACGTTGATTTAGATGGTCTGCTGCTATCATGCTGTTTTGGTACAGCCAAGCTTGCTGATACTTAGTGTTGCTTTGTGCTTCTAGCCTACAGCATCAATACGCAAACTTATAGAAGCTGAATGGCTATAACACCGATCAAGGAAAAGATTCATGCCATCCTAAGGTGAAAAATGCAAGCATGCGTATTTTATTTATTAGGAACAAGAACCAATCAAGTTTTCTTCAAAAAAGCTTGTAGAGTTCTTCTGCTGAAGACAGCAGCATAAGTTTCTGTATGACACTTCAAAATCATTCTCCTCCTGTCAACGCTTCAACCAGAAGCTGTAGAGAAGCAGCCACACAGCTGTCTCTGAAAATCCCCGAAGTTTCACTAACAAACACAGACTAGGAATGCAGCAATATCAGGTCCTGCACTACAGCTACTTGTTGTAAACGGGGAATTAAACCATCCAGGAGCGTACTCCCCTGTGTAGTATCTAATCTACACATCTAATGTCAGGGCAAGCATATTGACAGGACCCAACTGGCTGCAGAAATGCTGGCAAACAGCAAAGTGTAAATGTACCCAACTGGCTGCATGATTAATAATTTACCGAGACGATATTTTAAGTTTTGCCAGAGCACAGGTTTAATGGCTGTTCTTGAAATGCACCAACGGCAAAGTCACCTTTAACATTGATTATGTAAGTACAGCAGAGCACAGCTCCGGGGGGATGGAGAAAGGTTGCAAGAGGAAGCATTTATTGAGTAGGCTACCAGAGATCCAAGATACTCAAGCCTGGAATGTCAAAGCATTTTGTGTAGCCAAATTTTTGGAGCAAACATTAAATGTTAATGACTCTAAAAGTTTCAACAACCCTACGGCCCTTGGGGAATGGAGGGTGAGCAGAAGCTGACTAGACTGAGACAAGAAAAAAGACAGAATCAAGGTATTACAGGACGGGTCAGGTTCTGGCTGCCACCCAGGCTCTGGCATGCTGAAATAAGCACCTGACTGGGAAAGGTAGACGTGCTGTTCATTCCCCAGTTTTCCCCAGTCCCTCCCGGGGAATTTAATCACCAGCCCCTTCTGCACCCTTGCAAGTACAGCCGTGGCAGCACAGATGAGCCAGCTCTGAGGAGGTAAGGAACTTCCACTTTTCTCTTGCAAGCAAAGGAAGTTCCTCCCCACAGATAGCTACTGCCATGAAAGCAGTTAGGAATTCTGGCAAGTCAAGCAACTCACCTTCTCCAAAATCATTAATTAGGTCAGTTCTAAGCTGCAACACCTAATCCTTATGAAATCAATGGAAATGAAAACTTGAGCTCAAATAAGAAACCAGGCCACAGATTAACACGCTCAGTCCTTCTGCATTATTAAGAAAGGTTAATATACTGAGGAACAGAATTTGTCACTACTTTGTTGGTACCAAGCAGAGCTCCCCACTGCCCTTTCCTTGTTCTGCCACCTTTGTGCTCACAGGCCTCACGATGCAGTAACAGACCACAGAGATTGCCATTTGACTTTCAAGTTCACAAGAAAATGCAGTCAGACAAAAAACAGCCAGTTGTAAACAGCTTAACATGAGAAAATACTGATTCATTTCAGCTCACAGTTAGGACAGATGTGTTATTAAACTTGCTTTCACTTGGACTGTAAGACAACACGAGTGGCTCATCTCAGTAGTCACTCAACTTTATAGAAAATTACAGCTTTCCTGTATACAATTCCTGCTCAAACTGAGTGAGAGACAGAGGTGCTGCCTTCAAGAAACATCTGCAGCAGAAATAAGACCTGGGTTATATGTGACCAAACCAACTTGTTAAAGTTCCTTCACCAGAAAAAGCACGTTGTCATAGCAAGAAACACAGAAACTCTGCTGGTGAGTGGTGAAGCTTTAATGCACCCAACAGCCTCGCTGTCTATAAAACAAGAGATGGCTTCTGAAAGCACTGGAGTCTGAAGACTTTTCAAGACAAGCCAAAGAAAAGGAAAAAACTACTGCCGAGATGGTAAAGACTTCAAAATCATCCAGAGCAAGCAAATGAGGCATACAAGCAGGATGTAAAGAATTTGAGGATACCAGAAATAGACCACAGAGCACTAGTGTCATGTCACATTTATCACAGAACTCTGCAGAGTGATCAAAGAGTTCCTCTTGGTTCTAGGGGTAGAACATGATGTCACCAGGAAGGTAAAAAAATGAGACAGATGCTCAGAAAGAATTGTAACACTGGTAGAGGGAAACATTCAGAAGACTTCAGAAGGGAAAGTTTGTAACAATTACTACCAAAACACAACTGTTCCCTAAGAACACTGCCCAAATGAATGTATAACCATTGACACCTGCACAGAAGAGGGAAAAAACCCTTTACTCCAACAAATAACAGACTAAAGTCCAGAGAGGGTTTCCAAAGGGCTGAATGACAGCAAAGTTCCACAGGCAGCATGCAATCTGATAAGTTGATTGACTAATATTCAGTGTTTCAAAGTCCCTATTTTGAGACTTAGAACATGCTCTGAAAATCCAGTAAGCTGGTTAACAGAGAACACCATAGAGCCACATTTTACTAGTTCCTCTTCACCAACAAGAACGTCTTTGTTATTCTTTCCTCGTCTTATCCTTGTAAGATTAGTTTTTAGATGCTTTGGTACAGAAACAATTGAAAAAAAAAACCTACAAAACAATTCTGGATTGTCTTGAGTTTCACTTTTACAAAGTAGTACATTTATTCCACTATGTCAGAGAATCTTTCTTCGATTCTGGTACTTCATAAAGCACTTCATGGCTCCTTAATTTCAGATCAGCTGAAATCATGTGGAACTGGCATGTCATTCATCAGTGTTATTTTTCAATCTAGACTAAATTGTGTTGTGTATACACAGAGCCCAAGATAGAAACAGTTAGAGAAGGAGCGGGCCAAACCAACTGGATTTTCCCAGTGCTGTCTACCACTAAGCATTAATAACAGCCATAGCTCTTTGAAAGCCTGAAAGCTCAGAACAGAGCTGCACTTCCACAGCTACTCTGTTCAATGCATTCAAAGAAGAGAAGATTTTCTTGTGATTTGATTAACAGCATCTTCCGCAGATCAGTTTCTAGGGCAGCCTATTGTGATTGGAATCAAGTTCTCTCAGTGGGGCAGTTTGCAGGGAAAGAAGAAATTCATCAATAAGAGACAGCGTACCTCTGTCCACAGATGCTATGCAGAGGGCAGCATCAAGATACAGGGCTCTGTGCCATTCCTCACGAGAGGCACCACAGAAGCAATTCAGTGTGACATCCAGGAGCGGCAATGCTGCGTTTCACAGGCAGCTGTCAACTTCCAGTCCTGCTCTTTCAACTACTCCTTTGTGTTTCCACGTTACTTCCAAGTGTGGCATATCAGAACACAAAGAGGCTAAAATGAGGTCTGTTCATCATCCACAAGACTACATTTAAACAACAGGATTTCAGAAGAACATCGACCAAACTGAGCTAGGTGCTACGGTTACCAGAAAGAACTCAGCATTCAACAGCAGCCACATTCCCTGTGACCACAGCAGGGAGAGAGACTGAGGTGAAGGACAGCAAAGAACAGTGGTTACACAAGTTAGCATTTCAGAGCCTAAAACGTCAGTCCTAAAATGTTACACAAGCCCAAAACTGGCCTAAATCTCAACACCTGCATCCAGCTTTCAGCCTCAAAGTGTTTTCAGAATGATCTGTTCAGGGGGCCCAAAATCCCCAAGATAGCAGTGAAGCTCAACAGGGCACATCTCCTTCAATGGCAGAATGCCACTTCTCTACCTAGCTACTGATCTCGAGGTAGTTCCCCAAGCAAGCTGGAGTTAGAGGTCACATAACAACTCTTCTTTCACAGTTCAGGTAACTCCTGCAAGAAGCAGCACTGCATATATCACAGGTCTCCTTTGCAACAACAACAGTACTTGTACATGAGCAACTCAGAGCTTGTTCCTGCTGCTGCTCACCCTCTTTGACAGGAATCATGCTAGGACAGAGATCTCACTTTAAGGCTTTTCCTTAAGCCCTGAAGGAGCAGGGGCAAGTTGGGACTGAAGGCAAAACTGTATGCATTTGTTATATCAGCTGATCGGACAATTGCACAAAAGAGTCACCCAGAAATTTAACTCGTTAACAATGGCCTGCCTGGGGTTTAAAAAGAACACAACAGTGGCTTTTATTCAACACCTAATTGAGGCTGTCACGGCAACTCTGATAGCTTTCAGTTAGATAAAAGCTTTCAACAAGACGCAGTTTCCCAGCCTGTGGTCTATACTGAGGCGGCAGAAGTCGTGCACCATTCTGGAGACACGTCAGTAGTCTGTCTTACACTGCATTACAGCTAGCACACAGGCAGTGCTATGTGGGAAGTGTGAGGGTCAGCTAAAAGCAGTTTAGCTCTCTCACTTCCCCCACTACATCAGTATTATTGCTGCATTGCTCTTCAGGAAGTAAAATCTGTAGGAGAAAGTTGGCTAAGCATGACCAGTTACACTCTCAAGACAACCAGACAGGTGACTTCCTGCCATTTCTTTGAAGAGTTTTTAGCCGTTTAAAAATACCTCCCTTAGCTCACACTCTTTCCTTTGGAAAGAAATTTAGTCATCTTGGTGCTCAAGCACTATTTCAGCTTCATCATCCACAGCATGGTGGCTCAGGGGAACAGTAAGTGACAGACACAACACCAACTCACCTGCTTCCTGGACTGGGCCCTCGTGATCCTGAATCTGCGAGCAGAATAAAAAATGAAGTAGCCCACAGTTGCTGCTGTGACGATGAAAAACGACACGGAGACAAAGAAGATGGAATAGTGGTTCATCCAGGGACCATGCTTTTTCCCCACTTCAATAACCATGGTCACTTTCAGGCCACTCTCAATCCGGCGCAGGATCTCCATGCCTTTCAGGTTGCCAATCATAATGGCAACGATGCTTCCTGCACCTGCAAAAGAGAAACAGAACCCACGTTCACCACAGCTGTATTCCAGTCAGCTTAGAGGCCCCAGTTCAAGAGCCAAAGAACAAACTGTTAAGCTTCTTGCTGGCACCTGCAGTTTTAATATAACTAATAGAGTCAGTGCCATCTCCTTGTTCTTGTTCAGCTGAACAAGTACGTCTGATTACTTATGAGCCGAACTGTATTCAGAAACCATTCCTCTCCATACAGCTCCTCACTCTCATGTAAGACACTCATCATCGTTTCAGACACAATGCTGACAGTTTACACTTCAGCTTGCCTTTGAGCTGCGTGAAGTTGAAAAGCGATCATACACACGTCAAGGTCAGCTCCTGCCCAGATGCCAGGCACAGAGCTGGCAGCTTACAGATGCCTCCTGCAATGAATCTGCCTCCCTCCCTGCTCCGCTACTTCTTAACCCCTCTGCCCTAAATTTGACTGTGCCATTGAGGCATCAAACAACCAAAGCTATGTGGACCAACCTTTGCTTCTGTATGCTCTAGAAATATCTGAGAAACACTGGAGCAAAATCTCGTGGTGACTACAAATGCAGTGGGTTTCAAATGTAAATTTAGAGACAAGAGAATATTGATTTGTGCTTGCCTTTTAAACAGTCAGTAGTAGACGACAAACTCCCTTGTAACAGTACAGCAAGCTATCCAGAGGGACCAAAGAGCTTTACTGTCAGAAGGAATTTCAAGCAACCTTGGTCCCTAAATAATGACTTGAACAAAGATGCTTCCATTTCAAGTGACAAAGCAATTGCTGAGAACACTTCATGCTATTGCTGGGAACATTAAGTAGCCCAAACACAAAGTTGTTCTTAGGAGAAAAACAGAAAAGGGGAGATGAGCAAGTAATCACTGGCTGAAAAGTAGATTCACAGACTAGCCAGCAAGGAGCTCCTTGGCATTAAGCCATCAGCTGCACGACATTCATAACAGATATCACACGATGAAGCAAAGGCTGTTACAGAAGTGCTATTTTTAACTAACATCCCAGCCAAACCAATTTTATTGGGGAGACCAATTTTTTCTCTCCATTAAGCAATCTCATCCAACCTTCCGCTATCAAAACTCAAACCGGTGTTAAAACACAAAAGGCTCTCATTTGAGAATGCACTTATTGTCTATCTTGCTCTGTAATGTCTTTGACCCAAGATGTTCAAACATGACGTCCAGCAATCTTCCCCAGTGTGACTAACCTCATCTTCTAGTCAGAAAGCCTCCTGTAATGAGAAGTGCATCTCAGACCAGAGGTGAAATAGGAGGCAGCCAGACTGTGCAGCTACCATCCTTTATGATGAGCTGGGATTGGTATGCCAGTTACAAAACGGGCTGGAGGCAGGTGATAGGAGCAAGCAAAGAATTAGAGATGGGGTCAGGTCAGGAGCTGAGACTTTCTACTTTCGTAAGAGTAGAGGAAAGCGTGGGAGAACTGATTGTGACAGCAAGAAAATAAGAAGCCTGCCAAAAAGCTTGTACTGCCTTCTGCCTCACCAGTCAAATATAGCTTGTGGTTAAGTGCAATATGGCAAGTAGCATAGGGATGCCTGTTAATGAATTGTCACCATCAACGTGTAACACCATTTCAACTACTAAGCCACCTGGTGAGATGGAGTTTCACACCCTTTAAAAAAAAAAATAGACAACTTCAATTTTAGTTTCAGATCATCACTTCACCACGATTCACTAGAAGAGAATATTCTCTCCTGGTACTTTTCATTTTTTTCCTCCCATCCTCAGATATTTCTCACAATTTCAGCTACTTTGAATCAATACACATCAGGTCATGCGGCAGGACTTTAGATCACTGACTGCAGCCACTGAAGGGAAGAAGGCACCTCAGGCAGCTGTTTCTGCTCCTCATTCACTCAGGCACAAGCTGCTGGTCTCAGTGCAACACATTAATGCTTATTTACACCTATGAGGGTGGAGGAGAGGAGGCATTGCTTCACAAAGGAGCAAACTGGCTGCGTGCTGAGGTCAGAGCTCAGTTTAGGCATGGCAGCCGTGGCAGTTAGACTTTCACCAGCCATGAAGAAAGCACACCTTGCAAGTGAGAGCTTTCACAATGCAGAAACAAGGGCAGATTGAGAGGGTGGTTGTGTCTACCAGCATCTGCACTGCTACTCCACAACAAGCCCCTGCTGACCTACATCAGTGCCCATCTTCAGTACTTTGCATTATGGGGGCAAGGCTTTAGAGCTGACAATTCATTATTAAAGGCACTTACAGATGGGCTAACGTGACAGCACACAAAGCTAACCAAATGCCTTGTGCTGACAACAGGGAAAGGAATTCAGAAACTGCCCCTACAGCCTGAGGCCCCTGCTCACCCAGGCCAACACTTGCTCACCATCACAGGGGCATCACCCTTACCTCACAGAAAACAAGGCCTCCCTCCTCTGCCTTACTTACTTCAGCAGTGCCCTGTTAGCTCAAAGCCCAGAACCCACATTTAGCCTGCTGCTGCACTGCTAGAATCAAAGCAGTGAGGCCAGCCTGCACCCAGCACTCCTTGAGCAGCTAGAGGGATCTCACCATGACAGGCACTGCAACATGTTACCGAGCCCAGGAAAGTGGGCTCTACATCTCTGGCCTAGGAATCAGCTCCTGTGATTTAAGCAAGGCTTTCTGCTACAGTTTTTTAAAAAAGTTAGAAAGTGAGATTAAGCTGTTAATAATAGGGTCATTGCTAAACAGAAGCAAAACCCCTTTAGTTAAACATTTCTCAGCCTCTCCTTTTCCATCTCCTATGAAATTAAAGAGGGAAAGTTACTCAGATCTTCAGACAAACACAATCTGCCGGTGTAGGTCTGGAGATCTGCAAAAGGTTCCTCCCAAATGATAAGGCAGCACGGCACAATGGTGAAAATCTGGAAGAGGCTGTTTTGCAGACACAAGCAGGCACAGCCAAAACAGAAGCATTCAAAGGGTTCTGCAGGGTGAGGGAAGGAGAGCTAGCACACAAGTGCATTTGGCACACAAGGAGAGTACAGGACCGGGGATCACAGTTTTCACCTTCCTGTATCAGGTTTACTTAGACGCAGAGTGGAGTTTCATCTATTTATACCAATGTAAGTATCCACGTTCAACTGTGCCTGCAGAGACCTTCCTTGTTCTGCCATTCATTCCTACTCTGTAGGAACACAGTGAAAGGGCTGGCAATTCAGTAGAGAAATTCAGCATGCAAAACGTGCACAGAGCCAGCAGGATTAACTCCCAAACAGCGAACACCTGCTCCTGCGCTGGCAGGGGATCAATGTCACCCAGTGCTATTCCTAAGCACGCTGCAGATAAGCCAGCTCTGAAGCACTGCTGAGTGTGGTGAGACCCTGTGGCATGCGTCAAGGCAGTGCCTGCACGGCAGGTCAGTGCCCACGTACTGCACTGATACCTCTGCAGCCCCGTACCTTGCACTGCTGACATCAAAGTGTGACAGTGCTGCCATCACTGAAGCAGCTCTGAGGAGCCGTCAGGATGTGTTCAGTGTCAAACCTGAAATTTCTGCCTTTTTTTTTCTCTTCCTTTCAAAAGAAGAGAGAAGTGACTTTCACAGATACTGATCAACTACAACCAGTGGTGGACACTCATTTCTCCCTTCTCTGTTGACACTTGCTGTAGTTGCTCTTCCTTCCAGGTAGTTAACAGCACAGCCTCCAGACACCATGGGGATTCACAAAGTGAGACGGAGACTCACATTAAGGAACGCTCTGTTTCCCTTAACAACAGTATGATATTTTCTGACCATACCCCAGGCTCACTGCTATTAAAGCCTTCCTATGATAAAGAAAGTGTATTAGGAAGAAGCTCCACAACCACTGCAGGTGGAATGAATAAAACAGGACGAGACCTAAAAACTACAGCCACAGCAGGAAGACTGGTAGGAAGCTCGGTCCTCCGGCCACCCAGCCATAATGACACCAGCTTTCCTGACCTAAAACTGATGGAGAGCACAGCAACACAGGAAGGCCATGGCAGCTCTCCAAAAGACAGCTGCTAGGCCTATGTGAAAGCATAGCAGGCATATTTCCTCAGCCAGGATGAAAATTTAATGCTCCCTTAACCATAATTAAAATTCAGTCCTACTGCAACGCATCTCCAGCTTACAGCAGATGCACTCGATGCACAAGAACAAACCACGCACAGGGCTCCACGAGAATATCACCTGCTGCTACAGCCAGAACAACCATCCCCTCTGAGATGGCCTTGGTAAGCAAATCCTCCCATCTGGACAGGAGCTGCTGTCACAGTTGTGTGTCCTCCAGGCTCAAACCCTGCCCCCTGCACACTCCTGTGGGCTTAATGCTGTCTGCAGGCAGAGGCCACAGAGCAGCAAAATGTCTTGCACACACCACTCCCTCTTTGCCTTATCTTCCAGACCCTATGAGAAAAAGAGAAAACTTTGCTGCTCTAATTTTGCTCAATGCAGGCTTTGCATTCTGCCTGCCACTGTGTGTATTTAATAAAAATGAAGCACAACATGTGAAGAGCCTGTTAAAGTACCTGTGGTACTTTGAATCTTTGCTGTGTTACCAGGACCCTTCCAGTTAAGGCTAAGCTCCCCAGCTAATTAAATGCTGAAAAACAAGTTTTCCTTCAAGGAAACTTTTCAGGCACTGGAATTTAAGGAGCTTCTGTTTCATTCTCACATTTCTCATTCACCACTCGAGTTTCACTACCAGCCCAACAGAACTGGCTCAGGCTGGCAGCCACAACGCCAGCTCTGTGACCACACACTGCTTTCAGTGCAGCACATTTCCAGCTGTAATACACCAGCAACTAACACCAAGCATCGCCCGGCTCTGCAGCTCAGGCAAAAGCTTCAGCTTGCCATCACGATGCACTGCTGCTTCCTCCTCTACAGTTGACTTGAACACAGCAGCGCTATTACTCTCTAGTATCTAATAGCACAGAAAATTAAATCTAAGAGAAATAATTAACATTTCTCCATGTAATACTTTTGCACAACACTGGCAACTGCGGGCTTGCATGAGACACTGAGAAAGTTCTTTGACGTGAATGATTAACTTCCTGTTGTTTGACAGGTCTGTATGTCAAAGCTCGCTCAGAAACTGTCTCTGCTCTTCCAGCCTCACTTAAAACAGGTTTCTCATCTCGTTCAGATAAAGCTCACCATTGGAACTGCTTTGCATTGTTTAAACACGAGCTGAATTTGGTTGCTTTAGAACAAGCCAACTCATGAAAGCCCCTTTCATTCTGTTTAAAGGCAGACATGTAACCTGAGGCAAATACAATAGATCTTCTAATGCAGCTTTTCTCGGATAGCAAAGGCCAAGCCCATCACATCCCTTGCCAAGAACAGGCTGCAACACAGCCCAACGGGACCCCTCCCCTGCAGGGGGGAGCCTGGCTACAACAGTTTCCTTTGGGCGTTTGAAGAAGGCAATAGTTTTGTAGGCATTTTGAAGAAAGAAGGTATAAAGCAACTACAGAAATTACAAGGGCTGCTCCAAAAAGCAACGACTCCTGTTTTATTATCTCAGCCCACAATGTTAGAGGCAGATTATCTGTGGTATGGCTGTAGAGGTTGAACCTTCCACCAACATTCTGGTACATTTCACTGCTCTACTACAGATAGCAGCAGAGAGGCAACCTGATAAATTAGCATTGGATGTGGAAGTGTGTACGAAGGGAAGGCGTGCCACTGAATTCCTCCACGTGGAAGAGGTGGTACCCACTGACACCCTTCAGTGCTTGCTGAACGTTGATGGAGACCAAACCATAACTGGGGGTGGGTGCTGTGTTCCAGCAGCGGTGACAGCAATGTGAACAACAAGTCACATTCTGGACTGCCAAGCAGGATCCTGTTCATCGCTGACAAAAATGCACAGTTAGTGATGGTGACTATGTTGAAAAACAGCGTTTTGTAGCTGAGAATTCACTCTGCCCTCTTATTTGTTGTGTCCGTGGCATCTGTTGTAGTTTCCATGAAAATAAACAGGAGGCGTTGCTGTTAGAGGAACATACGTGTTTCATAACAAGGGAAAAGGCTAAAATGCCACGCACACAAGTGACAAAACTTCAGATTGTCACATTTTCCTCCTTGACAAACATCTGAAGTTTTGCATCATGTTTGAGGGCAGAGAAATTAAGCCCCAGCAGTTTCAACATTGTTTCTCTTTGACCAGAGCCCTTGTGCAACCAACAGACCCCTGCAGCACAGCTCCAGCTTCTTCCCTGGGGAGCAGCCCCATGCTGCACCCAGCTCACGGCCAGCACAGCCAACAGCAGCGAGATCCAGCCCAGCAGCCAGCCAGCACATCTCCGTCAGGAACACAACATACAAGGGACATCGTTCCAGGGAAGTCACTCAGAGGGGAAGGAAAGGAACGGAAGCAGTGTGGTACAGCTATCAAAAGTTAAACGTCATCCTTCCCTGCTTATAAAGCTTGGCAGCCAAGGCCAGCTAACTGCAACTCATTTGACACTGCAGCAGCAGAGTTGTTTTAATCAATAAAAATGGAGTACTTTTTTTTTTTTTTTCTTAAAAAAATTAAGCAGCACTTTGGAAGAACAGTGCACTGTTTTCTCCCAGTGCTTTGGGACTGAGAAATGAAGATGCAATAACAGATTAAGGGCGGCAGACACTGCTACAGCTGAGTAAGTTCTGCCAGTGACCTGCCACAGGATGAAAGGCTGCTTTTTTAAAGAGCGTGCACCACCTTGCACTGAGACCTTCGGAGAATGCACAAGAACTGTTTGAAGCACCCATCCCTCAGCACTAAACAGCCATCAATAGAAGCAGAAGACAAAAAAATCTACTTTTCGTTTCAGTTGCTTCACAAAGACGATGAGCAACAAAAGCAGCCTTGTCAGTTTAACAACTCGAGGAGGAGAGAGTCAAAATACAAATCCTGTTTTTCAACAGGTGGTGGCTGGCTCCTGGCTTGTATCTACACGCTGAGGCACCTGCAACACAGAAGATTGGTCTAGCTGTGCCTCCAGCCCAAGAGGAGCAGCAGCCTTGGCTTTGCTCAGCCCCCTGGGCATCCCTCCCACTGCACCACGGTCAGCCAGCCACCCAGAGACAGAGCCACCTCCCGTGCTGCAGCAGGAAGGCAGAGCCCGATCACTCTCTCAGCAGACTCCTGCCACCTCAGCATGCTGCCTGTTGAGGCATGTGTGTGGTGCATTTATTACACCTCCTTTCACGTTTAGGTACAACTGTTGGAATACTGCTTACCTCACTGCATTGAAATAATAAAAAAAAAATGGGGGGGTTCTGGTACTTGCTAAGCAAGCTTGTACAAGTCTATTAGCGTCTCTTATGGCAGAAGGGAAAGGTAAGTAACAGCACGCACATGCCGAGCCCCAATTTCTGGATGTGATGCAACTCTGAATACAAAAGCTGTTGTTTCCAGCATCACACGGCGCTATGGACGTAAGCTTCATACCTGGCCCCAGAAGCAGTCAAACCATGAAGCCTGCTTGCTAGCTCTGCTCTAATACATGCTATAATGTTTACAGAAACAATTACTGCTTTCCAGCACATGCAGAAGGCCGAGTCTTATCAGGAATGCTGATCTGACCAAACAGCACCTTTCCCAGAAGATTTCCCACAGTCACAGACACCGTTGGTGGAAATTTCATCCTCATGCCTTTAGTCACACACACCAAGCTCTCCCTTTCGCAGCGGGGAGGATTACTGAACTGATATTCCAGGAGCAATTTAAGCCTGGGCAAAGTGACTTGCCCAGTCCTGTCCAGTCTCTCCCCCTTCTACTCCTCCTTTGCTCTCTCCACCCCAAACATTACCCAGTGCCAAGACAGAATCACGCACTTCCAGGCTGCTTCTCAGTTATTTAAAGCAACAGCCCCTTACGATCCCAGTTTTTTTTAATTAAGCTGTCTTCTTGAACACACTATGATCTAAATCAAACGGAATCCACTTCCAGCCCGCTTTATTTTACAGCTGGCACTATGCCTTATCTCTTCCTCCTCCTCATACAAACTACAGAGGTAAATGTACAACATCAAGACACATGAGAAGGTTGCAAAAATTGGCAGTAATAGGCAGCAACAGCCAGGGCTATAAAAAGGGAAATAAGTAAATGCACAGCAGCAACACAGGGAAATGTGAAGACTAGCAAGAGCCTTCGGAGATCCAGAGCGTGGCGAGGGCAGAAGAGAGAGGAACAAAGAAACCCCTGCTAACAGATGGTTGTATCAAGCAAAAGAAAAGCCTGTTGGGGAAGGTCATGCTCACAGCCCAGTCTTGGCCTGGAAACACAAGCATGAACACTTTACAGCCCTCACCAACACTACATTTATTAATCCTGCCCAGAACAGCCACCCACTGGCCCCGGGAGACTGTCTGGGTGAGGTTGGCCCCCAAGCCAGACACACAGCCATTACTGTGGACAAGGAAGATTTCTACAGATAGAAGCATGGGAAACTTCCACCAAACAGGCTGGAGCACATTAAGACTAAACATTGTTTTAAATAACACAAATTTCCATGGGCTCCCAGTGGGTCCTAGAGCTGGAAACCAACCTGAATTCTATTTGGTTAAACAGTGTTAAGAGTGATCACTTGCCAAATGAATTCAACAACCACCAGCATTACCCCCCCCCCCCTCACATTCTTTCTGAGTCTTTAGGACTTGTGCAAATGCTGCCAGGCTCTAAATCTTGGAAAATGAAACCATTCTTGAGCCCAGCAGCCAAGACAGCACACTTGGTAAGCGCACCACAGTGTGAAGAGGGCTGCCCCAGAGATCTGATGCATGGCTTTTGGTCACTGACACTGGCAAGATTGAAATACTCCCTTCCCATCTACCTAACGGTATCTGAAGCCCTCTACAATAACAGCAGCCAACGTTCCCTACAGAGAATTCTTCAGCAAATATTTTCAACGGCATTCAGCACTACTGATTTAGAAAATGCACCGCTCACCCTCTTCCCATGAGATGAAGCCTGCCTCTATCAGCCTCTGCTCTCAACAGTCTGGTGGCAGCCCAGATCTCACTGGAAATGAGCAAGTTTGAGGCAGCTAACGATAAAATAACACAAGTCAGCACAATGTGAGCCAGGAGGCACCTGTCTGCAGGCGGAAGACAGGACACATTTGATATGATCAGGAAAGCACTGAGCCAGACCACTGTTTGCTCAGTGGCATGTTTGGGACCGGAGGCAAACAAGCACTGTTATTGTTTTAGGGCAGCAACCCCACACAACGAAGCCTCTGCTGCCACAGCTGTCACTTAGGATTTTAATTCATCCTTTCACATTTCAGCAGCCCATAAAACCAAGGAGCAAGAGCACTCAGCACAACTATTCCAGGCTATTTAAGGGTTGGTGCCTATCCTGCATATTCTTCTATGGCACAGAGGAACCTGAACTAGATCAACTGTTGCCACCAGCAGCAGGCACCAATCTGAACTTCAGTTCCTCCCCTGGGTGCTTGCAGACCTCTGAACTGTGGTCAGCCCCAACTCCTGTACCCCCACAGACCCTATTAGGTTGAGAATCAGGCTCAGCCAGAGCCACTGAACCACTCCCAGCTGTCTGAATGCCCCTAGAACCTTAACTTTAAATGAGGGAGCCATGAACTTGCAGTACAGGCACCAAACACCTACTCTCAGGTCCACACCAGCAAACTCCAGGCACTGCCGGCTGCAAACACTGCCCTGGATTTGCTCCGTGCAAACCCTGCTCACTGCAAAGCAGAGCAGAACTTTTGTTTATACAACATTCACAAAGCCTCAGCACAGCCTGGGCCTGCCATCCCGCCTCAATCCTCTGCTTTAGCAGGACCAGTTTTACAGGTCACATCTGCCTCTCATAACAAAGCCATAGCTTGTTTCTAAATATCATACAAAGTTCCAGCAGAGCACAAGCACACTTCTTTGCCACATGCCATTTCCTCTAGACATTTGACTGCTGGCCTTAACCTTTGCGGAATTCCTGCAGAACAAGTTAAGTGGCAGTGCTATGTATTTAACCTTTCCTTCCCCTTTTCACCAATGGATGCAGTTTATAGACTCAAACCAGATCCCGTCAGCCCAAGATGCACTGTTAGGGTTGTAGCCAGAACTGTTTAGCCACCTCCTCCTCCAATAAGCCCTCTGCAGATCGGGCGATGCGCTCCTCGAGGCTAACTACACAACAAGAAAAGCCAAACGAAATCACTGCAACAATTTCTTGACCAGCAGAGAACCCTCCCTTACCAAATGCAGGGACACACCACCAAGAATCTAATGCACCCTGACGCCACAGCCTCCTAACAGTCCACTTCTATCTTAAGTCAAGGTCCACCTTTAAAACAAACCAACTCTTACTGCCCGCTTCTCTCCCCCACATGCTGCTGTTCTCCTCCAACCAAATGTCTTTTTCAGAAGGTCAATACAGATTGCAGAGAGGTGCAATTACAGGCACAGAGCTGTACTTTGAAACCCTGCTCAGCCTGCCACAGAGAGGTACCATCTTCTTACAGTGAACGCAATTAAAGCTAGAGTTTGCTAATTGATAAGGTGCTGTGCTTATAAAAGTATAAAGTAAATATTACTTTGGACTCCGTTAAATCCTTGA
This sequence comes from Centrocercus urophasianus, assembly GCF_019232065.1. Classification (NCBI taxonomy): domain Eukaryota; kingdom Metazoa; phylum Chordata; class Aves; order Galliformes; family Phasianidae; genus Centrocercus; species Centrocercus urophasianus. The sequence continues at coordinate 17,172,300 of NW_024884800.1, read as the reverse complement.
CGTTCCATGCGCTGGAGACTCTCAAGCAGGAGTTAATCGCATCTGGTCTGGCTATTTATTGCTTTCTGCTGTTTTTATTGGTAGTACTTATTTATTTACTTATTTTTAACAAGTTGGCGCGCCTGAAAGTTTCCACACAGACTGATATAGTTTCCACTGATATAAGCCATAAAGATTTGTCAGACTAAACATGCTGATTGTAAGCCATAAACTCTATCAATGCAGGTGACAAGGCCACTATGGAGCAGCACAGGCACTCTGAGTCTTCACAGAAGGAGCTGCTCCAAAAGCCCAGGCTGACCCTCCAGAACACAGAAGCTGTCCTCTCCAGAAAGCCACCGTCCTGGTTGACATCAATTTGGCTGGGAAGTTTCAGCATGCCCTGGGGCCTGACACCTGCCATGGGGAACGATCAGGACAGCCAGCAGCACTCCAGCACCAGCCCCTCAGCAGAGCTGCAGGCAGCACGGGCAGGGAGGAAGTGCTCCGCTCAGAGCAGCCCCGCGGCAAGCAGATGGCCCGTCTCAAGGAGCAGCTGCCAGCAAGATTAAGATGCCATAGGTTTCCCAGCAGCCAGGATGGCGGAGAGGGCAGAGGCAGAGCCTTTCCCCTCACAAACAGCTTCAGTGGTGATCTGCCCCAGTCAGCAACGCAAACAGCCCTTCGGAGCTGCTGGGTCATGCGGGCACACAGCAAGCAGCAATGCTGCTGCCAGCAACGAGAGCCAAATCCTGACAGCATTTCATAGAATGGCTTGGGTTGAAAGAGATCTTGAAGCCCCGCAGCCCCAACCGCTGCCATGTGCTGGCTGTCCCAGGGCCACCCAGCCCAGCTTTGGACACCTCCAGCAGTGTGCACCCACAGCTCTGGGCAGCAGCCCCTCATCGCCATCCAAATACAGAATTTCTGCCTAACATCTAACCTAAATTCCCTCTCTTTTAGTTTAAATCCGTTCTCCCTTGTCCTAACACTATGTGCCTGTGGAAAATATCAGTTCCCCTCCCATCAACAGGTTCCCCTCAAGTAGTGAAAGGCTGCAATGAGGTCACCCCGCAGCCCTCCCTTCTCCAGGTGGAACAAGCCCAGCTCCCTCAGCCTGTCTTCACAGGAGAGGTGCTCCAGTCCTATGAGCATCTTCATGCACCCTCTCCAACAGCTCCATCCATTTGTCAGCAGATGATGCGATTACACCAGGAAGCTCTGCGTCTGAGACAAGAGCCCAGACTCCAGGTTTTAAATTCATAAAGTGGAGCACAGCTCATTAAGACTGCAAAAATGAGCCTCCAAAAGCAGCCACCATTCCCTTATCAAGGGAACCCACTTCTCATAAAGGGCACAGCTGCAAGTACACTGTTGAACAGCGCAAGCTTTAAGATCCACTATTCATTTTCACTGTGGTGTCAGGATGGGGCTGCCCAAAGCAGTGGCACTGGGCAGCACACGGGCACGGCAGCGAGGTGCTACCTGCCCACCACACAGCATGGGGCACGGCAGCCAGAGGAAGCTCATCCCAGCCCCACAGCCAGGCACCCGTCCTGCTGCCACCAGCAGACAGGAGCCTTCAGCCGAGAGCTGCTGTCAGGAAGCACTAGTTTGGAACGCAGCCAGAACGCGTTCATTTGACAAATGGAGAGCCCGGAGAAGGGAAGGGGGGGAAAAAAAAGGCAACAAAAGCGCACTGCTGTCAAGCAAGAGGCAGAGGAGAGTCTCTGCCATCTCTGCAAAAAGGCGACAGCCTTTAACGGAGCTTTTGCTCATCCCGGTGTAAGTAACGTTTTGCAGATGAAAGTTATTTATGGAAAATCAAACCAGCCCCATACCTGCTTCCAGAAGCGGTTAGCATGCGAGCAGGGGCCGAAACACGAGAAAGAAACCTGTGAGGGCCCCAACCCATCCCACGGGCCGCACACAGCGGCTCCACGCACAGCCTCACCGAACGGCGGCCGGCGGCCCCGCTCCTCCCCACCCGCACCGTGCAGCTCGGGCGGCCGCTCGTCCCGTTCGGCCCTCGTTTCATTCGCCTTAATTCAGCTGCGACGGCGCCCGAACGGGACCCGCTGCTGCCCGCAGAACCCCTCGCCGCGCCGACGGGGGAAGCGAGGCAGCGGAGCCCGGCTAACGGCGGGCCGGCCCCGGCTCTCGCTCCCCCCCGGCGCGGCCGCCCGCCCGCTGCTCACCGGCGTGGGACATGGGCAGCACGTCGTTGCCGGTGCCGCGGTAGTTGTAGATAACGGCGGCGGCGGCGCCGCGCTCGGCGGCCAGGCGGATCTTATCGGCGAAGCTGCAGCCGCCGCCGCGCTGGATGAGGGCGACCCAACCCGAGCCGCCGAGGGGCGCCGAGCTGAAGTTGGTGAGCGCGCTGCAGGCGTTGAAGGCGTCGCGGCCGTCGGGCAACACCAGCAGCCCCGCGGCCGCCTGTAGCGGCGAGTCCTGCCCGTACAGGCCGCTCTCGCCCGCCTCCCAGCCGCTCCGGTTGCCTCCCGCACCGTCCTCCCACGACACGTTCAGCCACGCCGTCCACACCGCCGCCGCCGCCCCCACGCCGGGCTCCGGCACGGCGCACAGCAGCGCGGCCACCGCCGCCAGCAGCCCCGCGGCCCCCGACGCCATCCTGCACCGCACCACACGGCCCCGCCGCCGCCGCCGCCGCCCCTATATCGCCTCGGCCCCGCCACCGCCCACGTGGGAGGAGCGGGGCCGCCCCCGCCGCGGCGCATCCCAACCCCCGGGCGGGGAGAAGCGCTCCCCAAGGTCCTCGAACGGCGTCCGGTCCGCTCCGCACCGCCGAGTTAATATTGGCGGAGCGCTCGGCGACGTGCGGCGCGAGTCCCGCCTGAACTCGGCTTGTGGAGTGCCGGGTTAGCCGCGTTAATTCACCGGCCGTTGTTTTCCCTCGTTAAGCGTGCGATATAAACCCGCCGCTTCAACCGAGCGCCCTTTATTCTATTTATGTAGTAGTCGTGTTTGCGTAATTAATTACTGCTGGCTCTGTGCAAGCTGCAGTGGAAATGCACGTTTCTGCAGGGCCCTGCAGTGCCCTCGCGGGCAGCCAGCCGGCACCCAGAAGCCCCGTGCTCGTGGGTGCCCACGTCCTGCTGCTGTCCTGCGGCAGGCAGTGCGGCTGGAGAGCCTGCAGCATCCCTGCGTGTGTGAGCAGAGGGCGAGGATCGTGGAAGCAAAGAACGGTTTGAGTTGGAAGGGACCCTTAACAGCCATCTGGCGCAACTCCCCTGCTCTGAACCGGGACACCCACAGCTCCAGCAGGAGCTCAGAGCCCGTCCTGCCTGACCTGTGGTGTCTGCAGGGACGGGGCATCACCACCTCTCTGGGCAACCTGTGCCAGCACCTCACCGTCCTTATTGTAAAATAGTTCTTCCTAACATCCAATCTAAATCTCCTCTTCTTTAGTTTGAAACCATTTTGCCTTGTCCTACCACTGCAGACTCTGCTCAAGAGTCTGCCCCCTTCCTTCTCACAGCTCTTTCAGACACTGACAGGCTGCTCTCAGCTCACCCTGGAGCCTTCCCTTCTCCAGGCTGCACAGCCCCAGCTGTTCAGAATCAGAGATGAAAGAAAAAGCACTCCAGCTCCCCTTCTCACAGGACCGCTGCTGTGATGGAGAGCCTCCTCTGCAGCAGCTGCCCCAGCAGCCCCAGATGTCCGTGTGTCACTGTGGGGCTGGTTCCATCATACAGAACCAGCTGCTGCCTATGCAATCACAGACAAAATTGGTGTAAACTTAGAGTCAGAGCCTTTCTGATAGGAGCTGGCACTGCTTGGTCTTTCACACGGGCTTCTGCCTGACCCTGAATCCACGCAGCCAATAACCAACAGTTCAGTGCAGCTCAGTGGTGCACATTTCCCTTCACTTACAGCTGTGCTAAATGCAGGACAGCTGAGGAGAGGCTGCCAACCAGCCCTGGGGACACGATGGGGGTTGGCCCAATGAATGACAAGTGAGGGGCAAGGGCTCGAATGCATCCCTCCCATGCCCACCCTGCTGGGCAAACTGCTGCCTGCACAGTGCCTGGTGAAGCTCAGGAGCACAACGTTGGTTTTGCTGCTGAAACAGCAGTGTGCAGAGCAAGTAATGGAGAGCAGATGAAGCAGTTTGCTAAAGATCAATATTGCTAAATAAATACAACAGAGCTCACTGAGCAGAGCCTTTTGTCGCAGCTTTTTTCATTCCACGTGTAAGCAGAAAACTTGCTGCAGCGGTAACATCTCTGGCTGCAATAAGACATCTATCTGTAGGTAATCAGAGATGTTTTTGTTTTGAAACCTGCTCCATATAGGTGCGGGGAACAACTTAATCACAGTCTGTAAGATGGACAGCAGCCAAACCACTCAGAGCTTCGGGGCTGCTCAGCCCTGCCATTGTCACCAAGACAGAATCGGACCAAACGCAACCAGAATCTCGCTAGGAATCAAAGCTTTCTGTAGTCTGGGGGGTTCTGAATGCAAGGCCTTGGCCCAGCCACAGCCCTGTACGTCCACACAGTGCAGCCTGCAGCAGGGCTGCAGCCACGGGACAGCAGGGCAGGCGTGGAGCTGCAGCTTCGTGCTTGTGGGCACAAGTGCAGTGGGCAGGGCGCAGGGAGCAGCCATGGGGCATTGCAGCAGCTCTGCTGGGACACAGCTTCTGCTCCAGCCCTTGGCTGCTGATCAATAACTGCCCTGCTCATTGGTGACCTGAAAAGATTTTTGTTATTTAAAAACTTAGGCTGCAGAATTTTCCTGGTCATCTTTTTCACGGCTGCTTGAGGAGGCTCTGAGAAGCTCAAAAAGTAGGGCAGGACTTTCAGATAGAGAGAAATCTTGGCAATGCTGTCATTGACTTCTGTAGGTATGGGCTCTTTTATCACCTGGGGTTTTATCTTATTTGAGTAAATATTTAAGCATCTTTTTTTCCAAGGCTAGGAAAAAAAAAAAAAAGCTTATGCAAAATACAGCTTTTAAAGTCAAGGGGGATCATTCAGGGCAACTTGCTGATGAAAGACTTGTATGTTCATGTCCTTCACAACTGTGTTTGCTTCCCGTTCAAACACCCAGCTCTCAATCTCTGTCTTTGGAATAAAGCTTACAAGGACAAAAGTAATCTCCTCTGGGGAGGTGTTACAGCAGTCGGTACTGGACCCTCTATGTGCTCCATATGGACCTGAAAGCATCTCTGGGCCTTCACTGAATAACCAAGGGGAAAGAAGGAGCACCTACAAAAATGGGAAAAGAAAATCCCCAAAATGTAACCCAGGACTCAATGGCATGGAATGAATGCTGTGCTGAATCACAATCTGAAGGCAGCAGACGTTGTCCAGCTCACAGCCAGCAATGGAGCAGCTTGGGCTGGTGAGTGGCTCCAGAACAGGTGAGCATGTGGGTAAAGCCACCCAGCTTAAAGCAAAATAGAGGTGTAGCAAAGGAGTGTGTGGCCCTTTGGCCATTTCCAGAGGGAAGGCTCAGGCTGGATGGGGCACAAAGGCTGGACCCTCCCTACTTGTACCTGAGAGCTTCTGTAGCTCCCAGGAGGATCTGTGGTGGTTCTTGTAGCAACACACACAGAAGTTGCCAGCTCCAGCCAAGTTTCACCAGGGAAGCAACTGCTGTTTTTCATTAGTTCTTGCACAGTGAACCCAATTGTAGTGACAGTGCTATTTGTGCCCTCAACTAGCCCAGGGACCAAGGGTAGAACACCATCCACAGGGCTGAGGGTGCACAGGGAATAGATTCTCACACAGCAAAAGAAGTTCATGTACAGACTTCCTCCCATCCAAGAAACTTGCGATTCCATAAAGTTATGTTTTTCACCTTTCATATTAAAGAAAGTTGACTGATAACTAAAAATAAGCAAGGCCTGCGAGATGCAAGAGCATTAAAGTGAAGACAAAGGCATTCCAGACAGGTGACTACAAGGAGTCTTGAACAAGCAAAGCTTCTAGGACTCCTCTGAGGAACTGTAACAGCAACAACAAAAGCATTCAAGAAACGTAGAACTGGCAAGACAACGGGTGATTCTATGAAGACATGATATGGGTCATATTCATAAATATGTAAGAAAATGCATTTCAGAATAATTTAAATTACCATTATGTACAAATTATGTTTGTACTTCAGAATTTTCCTGCACATTGCCACTTTGGTGTCTCTAGCTACCTGACTGGACAGCCACATCAAAAGCAGCAGCAGATTTACACTAAAAAGAGGCTCTACAAGTGATGGGCCCTGCAGTCTGAAACACCTCCAGAAACACCTTCAGCTTAATTTTAAAATGAGGTAGTAATAGAAACCTGAAAAAATGTGATGCACTTTATCACTCCCTTGCATCCCAGGGTCCCGGGGGAGCTGGCTGATGTGGTTGCCAGGCAGCTCTCCTTCATGTTTGAAATGTTGTGGCTGTCAGGCGAGGTCCCCAGGAGCACCACTCCAATTTTTAGGGAAGAGAGAAAGGAAGACCTGGGAAGGATGGGTGAACCTCACCTCTGCGCCTGGGAAGATCACAGAGCAGATCCTCTTGGAAGAGACGTTAAGGCGCATGAGGGATGAGTGGCTGATCTGAGGCAGACAGCATGGCTTCACCAAGGGCACAGCGTGTCTGACCTGTCTGTGGCCTGCGATGGAGTGACGGCATCGATGGATGAAGGAAGGGCAGCTGATGTCATCTACCTGAACATGTGGGAAGCCTTTGGCACAGACCTGCCTCACATCCTTATCTCTAAATTGGAGGTAGACTATTCAATTGATAAGGAATTGGTTGAAAGGTCACAGCCAGAGGGCTGTGGTCAAGGCTCTGTGCCCAGGTGGGGGCCGGTGACAAGCGGTGTCCTTCAGGGGTCCTTCTTGGGGCTGGTGCTCTCTAACGCCCTTATCGGTGACATAGTGATGGGATCAAGTGCACCCTCAGCAAATTGCAGATGACAGCGAGCTGAGCGGTGCAGCTGTGACAGAAGGAAGTGATGCCATCCAGAGGGACATGGGCAGGCTGCCCGTTTCCCTTTCTGTGCTCATCCCTCCTCTGCCCCCACCTCCTCCCTGCTTGTCTGCGCTGACAGCCAACCTCAGCCAAATGGAAGGGAACACCTGGGAACCCAAGGGGAAGTTTCCCAGCAGGTTGCTAACGCCAGCAGCTGGTGGGAGGATAGAAGGCCCAGCCAGGCCCTCAGGGAGGGCTGAAACCCAAGATGCCCTTTGGATGACTGGCACCTTATTGTCGTTGGGGCCCAATTGCGAGAACATGAGGCTTATTGTTTCAAGGAACACGGAAGCAAAATGGGCTCCTCAGCTTGTTCTGGGAACAGAGGTGAAATGATAGGGATGGGGAGGGGGAAAAGTCACCTGTGTGGAGTCGGGGGGGAACATGGACACAGAGAACAAAACCACTTGCATGCTCCAACCCAGGTGAGTGCAATTGGCCCTGTTTCCCTGCAGTGCCACTAGCAGAAAGAGGAGCACTGCATGCCAGCGTGGCCCAGAGCCCAAGGGTCTTCAAGGAAGCAGGAAAAGAGATTTGAGTCACTTCAGCTAATAAAAGGAACAAAGCCCAGCTTTCCCCTGGGGTGAGTCAGCATCACTCTGCACCTGGGGAAAAAGGACTCCATCTCTGGACTTCACCATCCCACAGCATGGTGAAATGTGTGAAATGCTGAGGTCCCACTGGATTCCAGGCTCTGGGTCTTGTCCTGAACCCGTGCAAAGCCACAAACCACGGGAATCTTAGAAATGATCAGAAGTTACACTAAACCTGTCTTGTGCCACTTCCCCTTAGACAGCGATGCCCAGCTCCTCGCTCAGGCACTCTGCAGCCACGTTGGCTTGTATTGATCCAAGGTGTTTCCACTGTGCCTCCACCCTGGGGATGAGGTACAAGGAGCTGACTCTCACCACTACTCCCTGCAGTGCCCCCAAGGGCGGTGACTGCCAGGCTTCCACCATTCAGTTTTGCAGCTGATAAAGAGTGGCTGCCCTGATAAGCATTTCCTTGCATCACCTGCTCCAGCTGGTGATGGAATGGGCGCTTCTGCTGCCTCTGCCCACACTGCGGGGAGTCGTGGGGACCATTTCCCCAGCAATAAGTGAGGGGATTGAGTCTACATTATGAAACTCCTGACTGCGTGGAGGCATTTGGACTGCTGGTAGTAGAGCTGCTTACTTCAGAAGAGCTTGGAAAAAAGGGAAGTTCCTGGCATCTGCTCCATGTGGGCATCTGTAGCAGTTCAGGGCTCAGTACTCGGCATTTTCCATAGTAAACTGAGAACCACTGAAAATGTGTTGTAAAAACAGAAATCACTCTGAAGTTCAGATAACCAGTGATGTTTCAGAGAATTAAGGTGGGGGATTTGAGCAAGATTCCATAGCAGCTTTCAAAGGAAAAGCTAAAAGTTTATGGTAGGCATTGCATCAACAGGTAGTCAGATCCTCCCTCGGAGTCCTTCTGGTATAAGGGAAGCTAACTTTGAGTCTACAGAATATCCTGAAACAAGACGGAAGAAAGCACAGGTCCACAACTACTCCCAGTTATCCTCAGGATCCCCAGTTACATCTGGTAATTATGAACAAGCTGAGGAACCTGCTTGGTGCTGTTACACAGCAGTTCTGCCACAATGATGCTCTTCACGTCCTGGAGGTGTTTGTTAACCTCCAGGTGAAAGATTGACCGGGTCTTAGCAGAGCCTGGGCAGAAAACCCTTCAGAACACACTTGATACTGTAGCTTAGCTGCTATATGGGAGCAGCATAAGAATGTCAGCGGTAATGATGTTTTAAGTCTTTTTCTGTCTGTACTCTTATCTCCTACTGACTTCCTGTAGATGGAGGGGGGAAATAGTAACTGTTATGAGGCCACGCAGCCCTCTATCGGCCTGCACCAGCACTGCTGGGAGGCAGAGAGACCAACAACCTGGCTGTTGGGTGACAGAGCGCTGCTCTGCTCTAATATTCGGTATTAAAAAGCGAGCACCAAAATGCCATGGGTGGAAATGGTGTGGGAGGACCTGCAGTGGAAGTGTGTTACCAATGCCATCACCTTTCCATACAAGTGCTGAAAGTATTTAAGAGTCATTTTTCTTTTTCAGCAACAGCTTTGCCTCTGTAGCGCTGACTCAGTCCAACATCATGCCAGTAAGACAAAAATACTGACAGACAAATCTTTCGGATAAAACGAGAGTGTCTCCCCATCCCCATTTCATATCATCAGCAAGGGAACGGGAAAGATGCTACCGACATCTTGACCTCAAGACATATTTCATAGAAAAGATGAAACCAATACTGTAGTAGCTTTATGTCTGCATGTGTAAAGGTAAACCAAAACATCAGCCTGATAACAGACAGAAGGAATTGCTGGAAAGGATGAGGGAGGAACCAAGAATGGAGCTTTTCTCCGTTTGTCCCTTCCCAACACCTCTAAGCCACCCGCACCTCCCAGACACCTGCATTTTGACCAGAACGGACTGTTCCATTGCTCTGTGACTCAGCAGGAGTTTTACAATGTGAAATGCACTTCTGTTATAACAGAAAACAAGGCTGGCTAGCAAGCTCTACTGATTTTGTGCTGGAGTCAGCAGGACGGAGGAAGGCAAGGCAAGGCCGAGGCCTGATGTATAAGCTGGGGGACAGAGTTCCTACAGACATCCAAGCTGCCTGCGTTCAGTTACGGACACGGCCAGTTCTTGGGGCTGGCCCAGGTGAGTGCTGGCTGCTAACCCCAGCGCTGCCATTGGAGCAGGAGCACACAGAGCGCGGGTGGCAGCAGGGCAAACTCACTGCCAAGGCGGCAGCTCTTCTCCCAAGCCAAGCGGCACACAGGTTTTGTCCCCACATCCCTGCAGACCTGGCTCCACAGTGAGGCCATCGCTGGCCAGTTCCACCTGTGTACTGTGCTGAAGAGCTGTGTATAGAATCATAGAATGGTTTGGGTTGGAAGGGACCTTTCGGATCAACTAGGGGCATGGTTTAGTAGGAAATACTGGTGGTAGGTGGATGATTGGACTGGATGATCTTGGAGGTCTTTTCCAACCTTGGTGATCCTATGATTTCCTTTCTCACCTCTGTGAGCAATTGTAATACAAATGGAGAAATCATCTCCAACCACACTCTTGTTCCAAGTGCTGCACTGCAGTGGTTACTCCTTCCCCAGGCATTTTCTGCTCCATACAAACAGTACAGCTCAGCTCTGCACGAAGGAAACAGACACAGGGCACGATGCTTCTCCTCCACTGACTAGACTACGTCAAGAACTCCTCTCACTGAGATCAGATACCCTCACTGTATTTAGCAGATGTGAGCACTGGGCTCACATATTAACTTTCTGTGCCACGAAACCTAGTGCTACCTACTGAAGGGGGTGTATTTTCCCTGACCTTGTCAGCTTGTGTGAGCTGACAAGCTCCACAAACAAACCAAGAAATCGAGGTAATGCGAATCTTCTCATGCTGGCCACTGAAGCCTAAACAGCTTTCCACAGTTAAAGTAAAGCTTGAGGTTATTGGCCACATACTTCCAGTAATGCGCTTTGCAAACACTGGCTCCACTGTACTATGAGAGCAGCTGCAGCTGTGGTTTACAACAAAGCACTGTGCTTTGCATGCCACTCAGTGCACGCGTTGTGCAACACCTCTTTCAGGATGCGTTTTCCAGGAGTTGAGACTGCAGCACTGGATGTGGCTGGGCTCATAACCAGCCCGCAGTGCTCCTGCAAACCACACAGCTTTGGGTCTGTACCTGTAATCCTGCTGAAGCAGCACCAGGAAGGTGGTCGGCAGCGTGCTGGCCCACACTGGCATTAAAACTTCCCCGTTTTGCTCTTAAGACCACACAAGGAAGGCCTCAACCAAAGGATTCTTGGCACAGCACCACCACAGTGCGTTTCAGAGAAATAGCTGCGTCCAGCTGTGCTGCGCACTGAAACATTTTAATAAATGTTTAATGAATCATTTTGCCAGGCTGACCTGGAGAAACGCACACAGAAGTAAGAGCCAAGCAATACCAGATCACAGCCGACTTCTGCCACCACAGATTCACAGCTATCAGAGCCAGAGGGGGTGATTAGAATCTTTTTGTCTAAACTTTGGTCAGGGATCACAGGAGAGGCTGAGATCAGCAGCTGTTCAGAAAGGATTACAAAAATTTGGAAAAGAACCTCAAATGCAAGATCCGGCTTGCAATCTGCAAAGCACATACCTGTGCTGCAGGCACTTGTGGGCTCACGTGTATCCTCCAGCCTTGGAAATATATGCTACCATCTCCAAAGCACACTTGCTGTAAAAGCAGCAAATGGTTCTAACCTCAGACACTCACCCATCTGGCTGCACCGAACACAACAGCAGGGTATTTCTTAATACCAAAGTCGATACTCAAATTTCATAATACTTTTTCTTTCTCCCTTCAAGTACCTCGTTTAAAGCAACCATCAATCACGAGCACAAATGCCTCCCCACGGCCCGGTTGTGCGGGACCAAAGATAACGGCAGTATCGAGTCCCAGCACTGCGCACAACACTCACCAATATGGGACATGGGGATGGGGTAACTGCGCTTGGCCGGCGCGTTGTAGATCACAGCTGCCGTCGCACCCCTCCTGGCTGCCACCTTGATCTTCTCAGCGAAAGTGCAATTGCCTCTTTCAATCAGCGCGATCCACGGCGGTTCCGTGACGGTGAACTGGGTGTTCCAGTCGCAGGCTTGAAGACTGGCGGCTTTGGGAATGGCCACGAAGCCCTGAGCGCTGAGCAGAGGAGAGTTTAACCCGTACAGGCCGCATTCGCACTGCTCGGACACAGACCTGTTGCTGGTGCTGTTGAAGTAGAGCAAAGTGACGAAGGCTCGCTCGGCAGTGGTCTCTGTAGTCCTGAACAGAACACCGGCCATCACCAGGAAGCAGGTGGCACCCAGCTTACTCCCTCGCTTCATCGCTTGTTCGTCTGTGCACAAAATGCAGAAGCCTATGGATATTCTCAGCCGGCGCTGGCCATAGTTAGCCCACAGCCTGCTGCTTCGTTTGAAATTTCAGTGCCAGCAGGAATCCGACACCACCCACAGCTCCTCAATGCGTCAACACGCTTATCTCAGTGGGGGCTGGGAAGGAGGCAAGGCACACCTGCCTATTGTGATGCAGACGCGGAACACAGGAACCTCCAAGCGACCCTCGGCTCTAACTTGCTGCTCTTCTCTCGGGAGGCACGGATCTCCTCTCAGATCCCTCCTTTCCGGCCCAATTAGGGCTGTGATGCTGTTTGCTAAGAGATTGCTTAAGCCTGCTGCTCCAGGAAGTCTCATGTTTCAACCTGAATGTCGCTCCTGAAGGACCAGATCATCTTTCATTGTGTGATGCAAGCGCTCACCTCACAGCGCGATGTGCCGTGTGAGCCACCTCACCCACAAGGTCCGACACGGAGGGAAACATTCTGAAAACAGTTTCAGCCCCCTCTGCCCACCCTCGCTCACTTCCAAGATTCTCAATGATGTGTCTGAACGATTCTCACTCTCCATTCTGGATATGGGTTCTTCCTTTAAATTCAGAGTTGTATTTTATAACGAACAGCAGAACTCCTCTGTTAGTGAGGTGTTCAGTTTGGTCTGCTGCAGTGCCACAACACTGCGTGTACATTTGATGGAAGCTTAACCTCATTCTCCTGTGAAGACTGAAAGAATCACCACAGCTCTGGATTCTTGCAACAGCTTTCAGTAGCAAAGTTACAACATCAAAAGAAAGAATCCAAGACATTTATTGATATTATTTTATTTATATTATTCAGCTCTCAATGTTACACTATTGCTACAACACATAAAATTGACCTCTAAGATAATATGACTTAGGTTCACACACTCAAGTACCATCAGCTATACACTCAGTTTACCTTCATCTGGTTTATTTTTTGATTTAATGCTGGAAACACAAGAAACATGGAAACGTAAGGTGTTAGAGTACAGTTCTTTGGCTGGATATGAATTACACAGTTACAGAACGTAACCTGGTGATAGGCTCCTCTCAGCAGTGGCAATATACAGCAGCAAGAAAGAGGATTCCTATGACGTATTTTGCAGGAGTAAAGACAATGTATCCTGGTTTCACACGGCAAAATTAACGTGATAAACTCAGGATCAAAATCACTTTGGTTGTATAATTCAGTCAATAAACTCCAAGTGAAACAAAATAGCGAGTAGCTTCTTTGCAGAGAGGACCTTCCCCCTGCCCACCTCCAGTACTGCAGTGCTGTTCTGACAGGAGAAAGGAGACAACAGCCTGGTGGAACCATGTATTCGCACTGCAGTACTTCAGAATCAGTGTGATTCCTGGGGATGGGGTTGGTAAAGAATAACCCAGAGTACCCACATTCAAAGTCTACGATGGACATTGAATATTCTCTGCCTATACAAAGAAAGCATGCGACTCTCACGTTGGCACTTCATTCTTCAGGAAGGAGTTCAGGGATCTCCTCCCTTTTCGCCATGAAAAATTCCCACTGTGACTTCGCTAAAATAAAGTTACACACTTAGAAAGTCTCAAGTGCAGGTTACATATATTCAACAGCACTACGATATTTCTTTTAGAGTTAGGAAACCTCCTAACGTGGAGGATCAGATGATTAATGCTATCTGTTTAAAGTGTAGCAAAAGCAGTGCAGTGCAGCAAACAGGACTCACTGGTGCCTGTTGCAGGGGATGGACTAAGTGCCTGAGCAGCTGAATGGAGTGACTGTGACACTGTTTGCCACATCAGTCCTTTTACAAAGATCATCATTTTCAAAAACTGCTCCTAGAAAGTATGGATTTATTAAAATTAGACTTCCACCTGAAGTACATCTCAATAAAAAAAATACTGACACAGTCAGCAGGGCTCAGTTTGGTACACAAGTGCTGGTGCTAATTTTCCTCATTCTAGAGCAATGGTCTCTGATCTTCACGTAGCCATGAACATCCAAATTACACATGCAAGCAACACCCAGCTCTTCTGGGATGGTTATGTGCTCATTTTGCCTTCTATGGTATGGTTACAAAGACTTGACTTGGCAAGCATTGCTCCAGAACTAATACTATGTGATATATATAAAATATAAACATACAATACACAGTCACATTTAATTAACTTCCACCCTCTGTGCAATTTAAATTAAACTTCTCTCATTAATACATTTTTAAATTGTAAACCATCATAGAGACCAGAATACTTTTTTTTGTTTGTTTTTAAATAAAAAGTAAATGCCTTTATATATCAAGCTGCATATGAAATTCTACTGTAATAAAGGCAGCTAAATTTCTTCTTCAATTACCATTAACTGAAGTTAGGGTAGGGACTTGAAGGACTTGAAGACAAAATCCACTGTCCTCACAGCAAATGAGTGACACAGTAGTTGAAAGAGGTGCCTCTCAGTTACCTGCTTCAGATTTGTTACCTGCAGATTTGTTCTGCTTCTATACTGAAGCTTCAGTTCTGCTTCTGTTCTGAAGCAGAACAAATACTGAAGCTTCAGAACAAATCTGCTTCTATAAATTGTTTCTTCTCAAACAACTGAAGTGAGACCAGCATTTCAAATGGACAAGCTCTCAGCTAGCAATGTGTCTTAGCTCCTACTTCAGAATAATCTCATCAAAATCCAGCTGTATAAGTGATTTGAGGTCAGTATGAAGAAGGAGGGACTTAGTTCTGAGCTGAGGAGGAGCCAGCAGCTGCTACTTAGTATAGAGCCAAAGAGTTGACAGGATTTTAGAGCACTTGGGCGTCTGGAAGCAGCAGCTTCTTGCAGCTCCTGGGTTCTCTCCTTCAGCTATTACCAAAAAGAAGAACGACAGTACCAGTAGTGAACAGGGAAAAAGAAGTAATGGTGTGACAAACAGCATCCTGATATCTTTCATAATTCTTAAAAAGTTTTTCTCTTGCGAAGCTAGAAGCAAGCTTCACTAAGAAAGTTTAATATTTCATTTTTTAAATCAATAAATAAAATACATTAAAATCCTTTGGGTGCTATGTTCACTCCCCAACATCGTACGTACAAAAGCAGACATACAGAAATACAGGTGACTTTGCTCAGGTAAAAAGAACTGAAAATATCTTCTTAGACCACTGAGTTCAGCCCCCAGTACTAAAGGCTGCAAGGTGCAAGCAGTCAGGCTGTCTCCCTTACCTCCCACTGAAAGATCAGGACGTAACAGTTCTTACCCTCAAGACAATTTAGATTTCCAGCCTAAATTTTTACTGTGGCCAGTTAATCCTATTGCAAACACTGCCTTTAGTATTGGAAAGCCTACCTCTCTTCTAAGTTCTCACCTAAATACATACATTTCCTACATCTCTGTGTACTTAGGCAGGGAAAGACAAATCACAGACGTGCTTCTCAGTCTCCTTTCGAAAGCTCACCATATTGCCAGTTCATCTTTCTTGCACACAAGTGACCAAGACGCTGTGCAATAATGTGATCCGTGAGTGTCACAAATAAGGCAACAATCCTTCTCATTTATGTGGATGACCATTGCAACTGTTCTATTGTAAGAATGGTGATTTTTTGTCTGCTCATTCTAGAAAAGTGCAGTGTGTAGAGGGCGTATTCAAGTTACAGCAGTTTTATTCCCCTCCTTTTCAACAGTATCTAATTTTGAAAAATAAATTATTAAATTAAACTGGATCTGGCACATCAGCTTCCACTGTCTTGTAGATTTTGCTCAGAAAGACTTCTACCTTGTCATCACCCAGGTGACAGACGTCCAAGATACAGACAACATGTTTGCCGTCGAGGTCCATTGCTGCTTTCACAATTTCATCTGGAAGTTAAGAGAAGTAGCCTTAAGATACACACAGCACGATGAATTGACATGGTTGTCCATGAAGTTATGGAAAACGTAGACACTTAACCTTTCACTGAAAAACACACCTGGACTATGAAGTGTTGGGCAACTGTGAAATGGTTATTTTTTGGGGTAGAATCTCATTAATAAATTCAACCACCGAAAGTGACAGCATCAGAACTCAGAAATGAAAAAGCTGAAATCTGCACTGAACATCAGCGGCCCTCAGATTTCACAGCATAATTCAAGGAAAAACAAAGATGCATTTGAATGAAATCAGGTCTGCCTGTATAAACATATAGGAAAACACCACACCTATCTAGCACTGTGCAGTGTGACATGCAGTACCAGTGATCACCATATTTGCTGAGAGGTGTCAGCAATGAGAAGCACAATCTGAGGTAAAATAACTCAGTAGTTGGAAAATAGTTTGGTTTATAGGCATGGTAGGTTGCATTAAAGCAGCTGTTCCAAGTGACATCAGCAAAACGGGTGGACTGACTGCTATTCTACCCTATTTCAAAGCAGATGAAGGCAATTATTCACATACTTGTAATGGCTTCTATGTCAGTATAATTTTACATCAGCAAATAACTGCAGGCACTGCCTGGGTCACTCTGGAGTTTGCGTTCTGGGTATTAAAATACTATTTTCCAAGTACAAAAGCAGCCCCAGTAAAGGCTTGAAAAATGCAGCATTATATCTGTTTATTAAAGATGGCCACATCAAATTCAGATGTTTCTGTGAAGAGGTGAACAACGCCTGATGGACAACTGAAGTTTGCACTGGGAGACAGAACAAAAGACAGCAGAGTGACATCAGTAAAAGCCAGTCTTACTTGAAAGTGGCAACACGTCACAAAGTGTTCCAGTGCCAGTGGCCTTCTGCTGACAGGAGATGCAACTCATGCGAGACAACAACGGGTCATTTTCCACTTCCTCTACGGGAAATAAGTGGGGATCTTCATGACCGAACAGTGGGAGAAAGGCAACATCTATTGCAACATCGTGGTTTATACCTGTTAGAAAAGGTATCTGTTAGCAGTAAACTTCATCTCCAGTCTATCATCAACTCAATGGTGCGTTTCTTTCTTATTTTTTTTTTAAACAATCAGATACTGAAGGCTGAACATTGGTATACATGAAGGCTGCTCTGAAAGTAATGCCTGCTGTTAGGATGTTAGCCCATGATGTCAGAGGCAGATGTTGGTGGCACAGCAGGATAAGCTGCACCTTCCCAAACGTTCCCTTGTGACAGCAGAGGGGCAATCTGACAGAACGCATCTGATGTGGAAGCTGGGTATGGAGCAAAGGGTGAGACTGAATTCCTCCACATGGAAGAAACGGTATCTACTGACACTCACTGACACTTGCTGAATGTGGATGGAGAACAAAAGTGGATGTGAGCACAGTGAGGCAGAGGGTTTCAGCTGTGGTCATCTCCACTGGTGCAGATTTTGATGAGCGTGGCACGCAGGCTCCTGTGCACTGCTGACAACAACACACAGCCAGTGGTGGGGACGGCTTACAAACAGTGTTTTGTAGCTGAGAGTTTGCTCTATCCAACAGCGTTACACTACTGTTTGTATCTGTCGCTGTTTCCATGGAAATAAATAGGAGGCACTGCTTTCAGAGTGACCCAAGTACCCTCAGAAGATTCTCAGCCATGTGCCCTTTGCTCACTAATTAAGAACCCATGACAACCACCTCAATTCACACGAACACTGAAACCGCCAGTGCTGCAAACACTGGGCTTTAAGGTAACAATGCAGTTAGCTCAAAGAGCATTAAAGCAATACAGGGTGCCATTTCACACTCCTTTATAGCTTTCTAGTTGCTAGGAAGGCAAAGAAATCTGATTTACATCCAGTATATCTATGCAGTACGTGGTGCAGTACTTGTGTTACTTTCAGCTGGAATACTACATTGCATGCTCCAGGATTCTAACGACTGTAAATGTTTAAACACCTTTTCTGTAAATCCCCCTTTGTAAATAATGGAAACTTTTAAAGTGCAGTAACAAAACATGAGCACTGTTGATCCAGCCAATTTCCTTCTCCTTTCATTGGCAAAACAAACCAAACAGATTAATACTCCACGGCAGTGGAAGAGATCCTGTTGCCTATTTATCATCAGCTCGCACATTTCTACTTACAGGTCAATCAATTGATGCTTTGTGCCAACCAAAAGCAGCAGAGCACTTGATGAGAATGGCTAAAATACAAGCCCTTACTTTTTTTAGGGCAGAAAAAAGATACCTCAGGAACAACTGAACCAAGAAAAAAAACTTCAATGAGGACAAAGCTCAAAAGAAACTCAAAAAGATCAAAAGGTGTCCTCAAGAACATTAATTACTCCTGATGAACACCTCTCTAACAGAAAAGTTAGCTGACAATAAAGAGCAATTGGATTATTTACTTTATTAAGTCAAACTGGTTGAATGACTGCACAGAATGTATATTTTACTGTAATAATAAATAGCTGAAGGAACCATACACATTCTTCAAATAAGAAGCATAAGCCTATAAACAAAATTGCAATTAAATGGAAAGTGAAACAAGCAGAAACAAAATATCCAGTAATTAAAATTAATGATGTGATGGTAAATGCAATGAAATACAGCTTTCTGGTGAAATATGATCCTAATTCATTCCTCCAGCAAAGACCTAATATGTCTTTTTTTTTTTTTTTTTCCCCAAACTTAAATACCCACACATCCAAAGACTTAAGCCAGAGAAATCCACTCAATTTCTTACCAACCTCCAAGCCATTCTCAACACAGGAAACAACTAAGATCTTATTCTGCTCTTGCTTAATCATTTTAGATGCCAGGCCACCAAATACTCACCCAGAACTGTCACTTCATAATATCCAAGGCCACCAGTGCTTTTAAATTCACCAATGCTTTTATCTATTCTGGTTTCTTTTGGCTGGTGCACTGCTGCATGAAGGTTGTACTGCTGCATAAGTAAGTCTTTGTACATGTAATCAAATTTACACGGGATGCTTTCTGGGAAAATCGCGCCGTGATGCAGATATTTCATCAACTTGTCTTTCACTTGTGCCCACAGCTCACTCTGCCACGAAATGCAGCTTCTTGCCGTCTCTTCAGTCTCAGGTGTATCGTTTATTTCTCCCTGGTCTGTTATTGATAAATAGTTAGTTGCTTGTATGCTCATAGGATCACATCACTTCGACTCGACGAGAAATATTTTCATGAGAACATCTCGGTTGTGGCAGTATGTTCAAAACAGAGAACACAAAGAATTGAGCTACGCTTGGAATGTGAGCAAACAGGTAACCTTAGAGGCTACGTTTGGACACCGTGGCCCATTTTTGGAGAGTGAATAACTTGTTTAAAGAATGCTCAGAAACCACCACAAGTTGAAAACGTGTACAGTGAAGGTAAACTTCCCCATTCCTCCACAATAACTACACAAACACTGACGACTATGCCACACTTCAACTTCTTTTCTATACAGGGATAGCTCCATTGTTCTTTCCTATTATTATAAACAGTTTGAGCACAATTTATGGTAAAAACTTATATATCTGTCACTACTGACTTCGAATGCCCTCCGTCCAGCTTATCAGAAAGCCCATTTCAAAACATTTCCTGCACAGTTAAATTCTTACCAGGCAACCTTCAGAAAGAAGAAAACATGACAAAGTACTGGCATGAAATAAAAATCAGGTCATGCTTCACATAATGACAACAAACCAGACTTCTTCCTTCACCCAAAAAACAAACATCAGGAAAGCAGCTGCTTACAATATGACTTTGTATTTCAAGTGCAGAGGAAAAAAGAAAAAATTGGTAAGATTAACTGAGAAAAAAAAAAATTAACCATTGTTCTCACGACTGGCTTGTATGCTGTACCATCTCTTCCCACATCTTGTCTTTTTAATTATGTACTCATGTCATTTTGGGACTGTCTTCTTGGAGGGGGACAATTTTATCACATGCATATCAGTATAGGAAGAAAAGTGTCAAAAGAAGATGTGAAGACTTATATTACTAAGTCTCCTGAGCACCCCTGAGTCTTCTGAAGCACAACAGAGACTTACAGCTTGTGTGAAGCAACACTGAGAATCTACTTCTCATGCTGGGAAACAGCCTAATGCTGTCCTTGCTGACAGCTTTCGTAGCGCACCAGGGATAAGAGCAAGCCACAGCAGCTCCCTAGAGGTTGCTACAGTCTCTGTAGTACAGAAGAGCTGAGTATAAAAACAGTGGTTCTAAGGATACCTTTGCCTGTTTTGGACCTGAAGAGAAGTTGGCTTAAACTTGTAAACAAAGCAACTACTTGTGACATACCTGCACAGCACTGTGAGCTGTCTGATGGAGCCTGCTCCTGTACACAGTCTTCATGTTGAAATTCATTCAAGCTATAAAAACGAAACATACGTATATATATTTAAACTATATTTCAAATCTATTTTATCTCAACCAGTACCCAGCAGAAGTTCTAATCTTGGCAGATTTCTAGTGATAAATGAAACAGGCTTGAATGAGTGAGTATTTGCACTTGGTTTCGCATCATAAGACTTCAGCTGGACATAATGAGACCTCGGTAAATCAATTTTCAAGAGCTTAAGATAAGAACCGCCTTATTTCATTGCTTTATGAAGTAGATAAGGAAGTAGACACACAAAAGCCAGTCTTTGTTGCCCTCTACTGGATCTTGCATCACAAACAAGTGGGACCAGACTAATTTTTAAGGTACCTCTGAAATACTGGGCTATGAAGTGGTTACTAATAAAGCACTGTGACTGCAATTACACAGAAACAACACACAGACAAAGAAAAACAAAGGCTGTACATGCTATTCAGTGGGATATTCTTTACTTCAGTGGTAAAAAGATTTTGACTTTTCCTGCACATTCTGCAATTTTGTAATGAAGATAAATCTTAAAAACCCTCTTTTAATGTCTCATAACAAACAGAAAATACCTAGAATACAGTGGTGAAAATACAAAAGGAAATACGTCGTGCTTCCTGAGTGCTAAGGATATTCTAAGAAATGCATTATCCCCGTGGTGTGAGCTATGTATCAGAGTGACTGCCTTGTCACCTCCAACCTGAGGCACAAAAGAATCCTCACTCAAACAGCACAGACTGATCAATTAAGGTTTCAGCCACTTCATTTTGAAAATAAAGTAGTTACCAGAGTGGACCTCACAGCACCGTGATCTCACCTGCCCCCACGACCCAGCTGACCTCAGAGCACAGTTGTGTGAATAGCACTGATGAACAAAAACTGCAATGCTCTTCAACACCACTGAATGGTCCAAAATATTCTTCAAACTCAGAGGTCCAGTGCAATCTTGGAAATACACATACAAGCTGCAAGTCCTAATTTTATGCAGCAGGATTTTACACTTTCTGGAGCAATGTAGCTGGAAAGTTCTTATCTTTCTCAGAAGAACTCAGTAATTACATTGTTCCTCTTATGGTCTTATTTTTAGATAAAAGAATCTTTCCATTAAAATAGTATCTTATGAATGATTAATTCTTTTTATTAGAACTGTCCTGGAGTGTAATTACTGCATATGCACAGTAATAAAGTAATCACCTTCATATCAGCTATGTTAATAAATTTTCAAGACATTAAAGACATCATAAAATGATTAACAGAAGCTGTCTAATTAAAAATGAATGCCCACAGAGCCGATTCTCATTTTCAACGTTCAGCCTCCTCAACAACAGACATGAAAACTTAGCACAGCGTTACAAAGCTCGCTCAGAAATAACATGCCAAGTGAGATGCAAGCCACCTTCCCTCTTCATTAAAGAGAAGAGCACACCGAGCCATACTACTGACAAGATGATGCCATACAAATGGTTTCTTTTTCTTCTAGAACTGCCTGTTTGTCAAGGTGAGGAGGTTCTGATTTAGAGCTACTTTTGCCTCTTAAAGATGTAGAAATAACTTGTCCCAGTTTTTTTCCCCACTTCTTCCCAGGCTTCTTACACACATCTGTGGCTGGGATGACTTCAACTACCTGTGCAACAGGTTACTCCTCCTGGACACTTTGCACTGGATGTTTGTATGGCACAAGTTCAGCTGAGTTTATAGATGAGGGAAACTTGTCTATACACAACAATTTATAGCTTCTTTGCCAGCCAGACTGTGAGGCACCTGATGTCTAGAGCAGTTTGCTGGGGCTGCTGTGGACCAACACATCCACGCTCTCATTTTGCCCGTGCCAATTTAAGAGAACTTGCCAATTTATGAGAACCCCATGCCAAATTTCCTATTTGCAGGCTGTATTCTGCAGGCTCTGCTTTCCACGGGTACCCATTTGGGGAAAAAAAAAAAAAAAAAAAAAAAGGCCTTTATTTCATTATTTGTTATTTCCAGATGCAAGAAGATGGAGAAAACAAGAAAGATCTGAGTTGCATGAAACATTTATGAGCGATGTCCAAGGACAAAAGCATGCAGACAAGTTACTTTTAAGCTGTCCAGAACGTCATCAGCAATTCTGTGGTAACTGCAGTGCTAAGTTTCTGAAGATTAAAATGCTACTGCTGTGGTTTTTTCACTTCAGTGGAAAAAATAAGCTGGTCTGAAATTCTTCATCTTTCTCCATCCACACTAAACCACCGATTAAACTGATTTTGGGTATATAAAAAGCTCATTACGTTAAATGTCTTTGGCAGCAGGGATATAAATATCAACTAGAGTGTTAAACTAATCAGTTTCCTCTTACTTTCTGAAGCCCTAATAATCAGAATGTGTCACACATTCTAACACCATATGATGTCATGTGAGTTACCTCAGAAATGCAGGAACTGAGGCTGTCAAATAAAGAGCCTAAAAAAAAAAAATCTGCTTCTGTTTAAAACCAAAAAAAGCCTTCAGCAAGGCAACCTCACACTGAAATGCTGCACAGAACACTAGATACAAAATATTCCAAGCTACAAAGCATGCTTCAAAACATACTGCTATTGTTGTTATTTCATCAGCATATTAAAATACCTCAGTGAGAGCTGGAGTCCCACCACATCTAAGCAACAGAACAGAGAGCAATGCAAGCTTAAAGCACATCAGGCTAACCTTCTATTTATTCCCCTGCAATTTGGAGAATTCAGTACGACTTCACAGTTAATTACAGAAATACACAAGTTACCTTTTAATTACACAGAGTGAAACAGCTTCCCATAATCCAACACAGACTTTCTCCTCCTTTAGTTGGAGTTCTAGCACTAATGGCATAGAGTACAGGATACACAGGTAGCGGGGACAGTAGCAGATTGAGAAAAGCAGAGAACAAAGTAAACAGACCTTAACTTTTTACTTCACTTACAAGAAAAGGGGAGAACAAATTCTTCCCACCCACTCTCCCCATGAAAACAAAACAAAAATTAGTTCTCAACAAGCAAAAGAAATGTAGTTTTCAGTAAAGAGGGAAGAGGTGCTGTGAGTAAATTCAGCAGGCAAATGGGGGGCTAACTGCCATCCTGACCGTAGGAAAAAGTGCTTCCTGATGTCCAGATGGAACACGCCGTGTTTCAGGTTTTGCCCATCGCCTCCTGTCCTACAGCTGGGCACCACTGGTGCCATCTCCTTTGCACTCTCCCTGTCAGGCATTTATGATGAAATTCCTCAGGCCTTCACCAGGCTGAACAGCCCCACACCTCGTGGCCTTTCCTCACAGATGTGCCCCTTTTGTGCCTCCATGGTCTGTGTGTATCATGTGCTACGAACCCAAAGCTCCACCAACAGATCAGACATTCTGAAATCACTGACAGTGAGGGGTTCAAACATTCCAATTACTCAAGCTATGTTTGGAACAAATGAGAAGAACCTTTGACCCTTACAGGAAATGACAGGAGCTACGTAACCCAGACTAACAGGTACCATCATTCACTGTTTTTTAAAATAAATTTCCACTGATAGTTATTTCTTAAGCTTCCAGTCTTGTCAAGGCTTTGGATTTGAAACTCCCACCCAGACTGGTAGTTTGTTGGGTTTTGTAAAATCCTTCTCTGGATCCAAACCAAGCTCAATAAAGACTGAGTGCTGGGCAGTGGAAGGAGCCACAGGACTTCTCAGGGCCCACAGTACATCCATCACTGCAGCACAGAGGATAAACGTGCAGCTCAGCTGCTACAAACAGAACCATCTGTGGTACCACATTGCTCACTCTGCTTGCTAACGAAGCATCCTTCCATCCTACATTTGACTGTCCTTTTTAAGCTGCAATCTCTCTAAAACAAGTACAATATACCTTACTCCATTTATCACGATGGACCCCTGTGACGGTGTTTTCCCCAGGCAGAACAAGTAGCTGTAAACATCTGTGTATCATACACAGAACTGTGTTTCAGGATAAAAGAATTCCATATATTTTAGCTAGAATAAGTGCAGAGAAAATTAATTGAAAATATTAAATTTTACTGTGTCCTGTTCTCTCACTTCCAACAGAATCTTGACCTGCAAGAGTTTCAAATATATTTGCATAATCATTGCAATTATTTAACATAGTTACCTTCACATGACTTACCTTAATTTCTTTTTTGCTGAGCGTGTGTAATAGGGATAAGAGGATACAGAAGTAACAGATGTGGTTCCCCTTAAGATAGGAAATTCACCATTATTTTACAGTATTCTGTTAAATACACAGAGCAAAGAACATGCATGTTTTTCTTTCAGGTAGAACCTAAGACACTCGAATGCTGGAATTTATCTTATGGAATGGAAATCCACTAACAAGTCTGCTCTAACAGTGCCAAAACAGAACTTCAACACACCACATTTCTTTGTCTAAACTCTTCACTCAATCCTAATTATATTGCACTTCATTTCCCCATAAAAAATTCTGAACACCTGCTCTTTTCCCACCACTATGACTTTCAGATGTGAAAAGTGAAGAGATGAGACTTGTAAACTTCAGATCTCTCAATATAGACGCCAGGCTTCTAAGAGCAGTTATGGGTAAACTAGATCTTTCACAAACACATCACCATAAATGACAACCTTGCACAAGCAAATATTTTACTCTTGAAAATAGCAAGGTTTTCTCAGACTTTTTTTTCCCCTTATTTCACCGCTTGTATTGGATTTGTAACCCTTGCCTACGTCGGACTAGATGCAGTAGCATTTCATTAAATAAATCATAGACATCACCACTTGATACTAGGAGAAGTACGTAGCTGCCTTTTGAACATCAAAATGCAATAAACAGCTTTTTTAGCTTTCTTACATGCTTTTCCAGGGGCTGGGCTCTGAATTAACTTTCAGAAACATTTTTAGAAGATATACTACAGAGTTATGATAAGAGCTTACTGTTCTGTGTCTGTACATGATTTGTGCGGAGTCCTTCTCTTGGCTGTACTCTTTTTTGACAGATGAGTTTGATGCTGATGCTGCTCCCTAGGAGTGCAACTTGGCTCCCGAAAAGACCCGAGCTCTGCGCCTTGAAGGCTCCTTGTTTTTCCCTTGTGAATGTCATCTTGCTTTGACACAGGAGAGCTTTCAAGAGTCTGTGCATCTTTCTGCAACAATTAATTAAGAGCTTTAAAGTACATAAAACTAATTCTTCCAACTCAAAAGCCTCAATGTTTTCAAGTACATTTCTGAGTGAATGATTTACTGTACCTATCTAGCAGCAATTCCCTTCCAATCATTAGCAAGATAAATTCTGTCTGCAAAGTGACAGTGCAAACATTGCTGTAGTCAGCTCTCTCAGATTCTAATTTACTTTTAATTATCTGGTCAGTTAAATGAGCAGCTCCTAAGCAGTTATGAAGTGGTACAGAAGGCTGGCTACAGCACACACAGAACAGCACTGAATCATTGCTTTTTAGAAGTCTTCAAACAGTGACTTTCCAAACTATTTTGTTCCCAAAATAACAAATGCAGTTAATCAAGAGACAGTGTAGCTCACTCCTGGAATCAAATGCAAAACTCTCCATTTTAACTACGATCATAGCTGCTTAAGTGCTACAGCATTCATTCTCAGGCGCTGTACCTGTACATGTTCCACTCCTGAGGCATCTTCAGCTGCACTGCTACAGCTGATGTATCTTATGGCACTGATTATCCCTTGAATAGCAATGCGTTTGTGTTCCCTGTAATGCAGACCTTCAATCTCTTCTCCCAGCTCGCCTATGGCTTTCAAAACTGATTCAACTGCAAAAGAGCAGCCCCACAAATGAGACGATGAGTTTGAAGACATACAGTACCAAGATGTTTGTATTCACGATTCAAAACAAATTTCGGAGTCATTGGTTACTAAATATTGATTTAAAAACATATTCTTGAAACCCCTTCATAGCACGTGAAAAAGAAGTTAAACAAGAAGCCTTTTTTCCTCACAGTATATTTCGGTATGCATTATCAAACACCACAATTTGTGCTTTAGGTGAAACTTCTAATTCAATACACTCTTCAGTATAACTCCCTTTAATTCTGATTTAGAAGCAGTGAAAGTAAAGCTTCTGGGCAGACCTGCAGTTCATGTAAGTTATTAAGAGTTTCCTGCAGCCAATGGTGCCACAATAGTTTCTTTAAGGTGAGGATTTAGCCTATGATATGTTACTACTCACAACAGGAAAACTCTCTTAAATGGCATTACAAATTTGTACAATCACTAACACTGCTGCTTTCTAACCAAGTAAGACTCAACTGAAAAATGCTACTAAAGATATTTGACAATGTGATACCTTTATTATTTTTGCAGTACTTCAGAAAGTTGTTTGGAGGTCGTGGAAAAGGGTAATATCCCCCAATGACAGTTTTCCTCATTTGATTAGCTTCACTCTGCGTTCTAGTCCACTGAATGAAGTTTTTCACTTTAGTATCCTTGGTGTATGGCTGGCCCTTGTGCCACCCTTTTAAAACAAAAATAATCAGATATAAAAAATAAAGCAGGTTACTGTCATCAATTTTCAGCTTGAAACTATTCTGAACAGCACAGGCAAAAAGAACAAGGAAAAACTGCACCTGAGAACACAAAAGAGATCTTCCTACTAGACAATGGTGTTTCACAGAAAGAGTATCTCAAATTCCTTGTCTAACACTTGTAGCCGACACTTAAAAGTTAGACAAAAGTTAATGAAAAGAAATACAACAATTGGCAGAGCTACCAGGACACTCTCTCACAGGAGTTTATGAATGCAATCACTTCGTTCTGTTGCTCTGCTGAAGACCTACACATCCTTCACTCTTTGGTAACCTCCACGGTTAAGAACATACAAACATCTGCAGATGTTGGCGGGTTTGAAACGAAGATACTGACCAGTTTCATCAAATAATCTGAACAGGTCTATTTCTAAACTGTCAAATGCAACAGATCTCATCCAGTGGCTCGCAGTCTCCAGCTGCAGTTCTCACTTAAGATGCAGACAGACAAAATAAAGCTAGACCGGGCAAAAACTCTAGAGGAAAATATTTAATTAGAAAGCTAAGCACAAAACATACAGAAGGAAAACAAAGAAACAAAAAAAATGGCTCTCAAACCTTTCATTTAAGTGTGATTTAGATAATCTGTTAAGAAAAAGAATAAACTGTTTTGCCAGTCCAGTTAAGCATAGAACATACCCAGCTCGTTAGCCAAAACCACATGTATGCAACTAAGTTCAGATCAATTTTTAGCACATATTATTCTCCATTCCTCCTCATCAGCAGTAGGATTCAGACTGAGTGGGTAGGTAGTATCTTAGTAAAACTGAAGGCATGAGATGGAGAGAGAAACGTGGGAAAGAGATGCCTGTTTCACCCAGCACTGCCTTGCAATAAGGCCACTACACTGCTCAGCTGCAATAACATGCCACCATCTGCCTCCTGATTCAACAGACATGCTACAAAGCTGTGCTCAGGGCTGCCTGGGAGCTGCTGCCTGGTTGCATCCAGCACACAGGGCCAGGGTACTGCACTGGGGGTGTTCCAGCACGAGCATCTAGAAGCAATGCCCTGCAGTGTGGTCCAGCAGCACAACCCTTCCAAGGCCGTGAGGCATGCACAGGGCCCTCTGCACTGGGAAAGATGGGACAGAACAGTTCTCGGAATATTTTAGGAAAAATATTGACTGAGATAAATTTAGCCCAGCCGTACCAATATTCTGGAATAAGGAAATCCTGCAAAACACAAAAGCTGCAATTGATTTTTATTTTCATTTTAGAAAATGGGTAGATTTCCTTGCAACACTATCAAATGATTAAAACAACCTGAAAGAAATTGTAGATGTATGATTAAAACTGATAATGCCTTCACTTCTCATAAGATTCATCCACCTGTGCCTCACCAGAAGGCAATCTTTCTCTTTTTGTAATACCACCATTCATTACTCAGTCGTTTCTGACTGAGAAACGAATGCTATGAGCTGCATACCTTGTTATACAACCACCTTTCCAACTAAGATTAGAAGTACAAACAGCTAAAATTACTTCAAGTTACCTGTGATGAATATCTGACTTTCGTTGGACGTTGTAAGGTAAACTGTGTGGGAAGGATTCTCAGAGAGATCCCGCACCACCCTCATCTGCGTACACACCAGGTATGTCACTGAAAAACAAAGCTTCTGTTTTACTGGCTATCATGGATGGCAGATCTTCATATTGACACACACAGCATTCATTTCAAGTGCTCAAAACAAGCTGATTTAATTACTGTCCCTATAAATACTTCAGAATGCATTTAGCCATTGCTATAAATTAGAAAAGGGAGACGTCATTAGATTTTCAACTTAAGAACTGTGCAAGAAAATTTCAGCACATACACTAGGAGGACACTTCATCAGGTAGGAAATCAATTTAACAAAGAGCAGTGTCACCAGAAGGATGAGTGCTAGGAGGAGGAGAGGAAAAAGGGCAAAAAGAAATATTTGAAGCCCTTTCAAAATCCATAATTAAAGAGTCCACAGTCTGAAACTTCTCATTATCAGCTTACATGCAGCAACCACCACAGCTCATTGATGGTTTCTGTACAACAAAAATAATTGAAAATACATTTTTTTAAATTAAAAAGCTTTTCTACTTTCACCTCTCCCTCCAATCCTCTTAGATTAATCATATCCAGTAACGATATTTACTTATTTATGGACAAAGAGAGTAATAGATTGGAAAAGCTGCCTTCTTTCTTTAGTTGTCTCTGATGAAGCAGCACATTACCCCAGGTGCTTCACTGGATTCTGCTTGAAATTAACCACAGCAGATGAGCCACAGATAGGTTATGTAGTCTACCAAGCTGTTTAGATTAACTGGCAGATCAGAGTGAGGTAAGAGCTTCAAACAGTTACATTCGCTTTTTTTCTTTTAATTCCTCAATGGTGATTTTCTGTTTGAGGTGGTAATCCAGGGATCTTTACTTTTAATTTAGTGGCAATTATACACAGAATTTGAAATAAGGGACCAAGTGGGAAAAAAAAAAAAAAAAAAAAAAAAAATACTGTAAAGAAATAAATACTTGGGTGAATACGCTCAAATACATCCGGCTGAGAAGTTGCAAATATTTCCAGGATGAATGGTTTGTCCGAGGTCCCATCAATGGCATGTGCCCAACGATAGAGCCAGAAGTCTTCACCATCTTCAATACAAACAAGTAATAAGAAAAAACATGTAAGTGCTACTTCAAACAGTTAAAAATGCTTTGATAAATTTCAGAAGTCATATTTCTAGAAAAACCTTTCTTTCTTGTTCGTTGCACCCTTCCTACAAAGGTCACAAGGCCAATAACATCACAGGAATGGTTGTTGGGTAAGTCATTCAGCTCCGTCCTGCAAAACAAAACGGAAGAAACAAATCTGGTATTAACGAATGGCAAAACATAAAACTTCCTCAGAAAATTTCTCAAAGCACATCTTCAATTAATGCTCAGGGTAACTTTATGAAGTCTAAGATCCAGCTTCACAAACAACAAACTTTACCTTGTAACAAACTGGTATTTAACTTCAGGCAATCCCCACTCTGCCTTAACCATTTCCTCGGAAATTATGCTGATCTTGGTCGGTGGGTTTCGTACGTTGAGGCTGATTTCTGACAAAGAAAGAAAACGCACAAGCATTTAAGGCACTACTGCACATTCAAAAAACACTTTTCATTTTAACTGAGAACCCACAACAAAACTGAGTGAGGTTTCTTAAATGATGTATTCCACCACGTCTCACTGCTTGGGAAACCACCAGCGAAGCCTCCTGACTTCACGTTTCCACTGAGATAAAGTAAGGAATGCAGGTACAGCACACAACAGTGCAACTTTTAATCTGAACAAGGCTAAACCTTCCAGTTCCCTACATGAGTCAATTAGTTTGATCAGGCAGATATTAAAATAAAAGCCATCAAAACTTGCGTAACACTGATCAGCTATATTATATAACATATAATACTACATATAACACTGATCAGAAATATTTCCACTCCAGCTTCATCTACAAATGTCACTGCAATCTAAAATTGACTTGCAGACATCAAAGCAAAATAAGACAGAACTAGCAAAAGAAAACAGCCATGTACGATACCAGTTCAGGTTGTTATCAGTATGACAGAAATAATGGCACGGCCACACAAGAAAACAAAAGGTCTTTGAACGTTTTGTGGTTTAACGTGTTATGGTTTGGCACCTGAACACTTTCATTTATTAAGCAATGTTTAGATGCTAAATAACAAACATGGTAGTATTGAGAGAAGGGAGGCTGCAACCAGATAAAAATACAGAAGGAATGGCTTCATTTACAGCATACACACAGTGGTGCAGCACTGCCTCTCTCGTTGCTGGATAAAGCACACCGGTATGAAATACACCGAGCTGATCAGTTTCTACAAGACACTTTGCCATGGATTATTCAAATAATGCACTCAGAAAAGCAACTGCTAGCTATAAGCAATCTGTCCAGCTGGTCTATCAGGTCCCTCCTGCAAGCCATGTGACACTAGGAAGATGTTACACTTGAAGTCAGATCCTTTACTTTCTTTTCTTCAGGCTGCTACTTGCCAGAAAAGTATTCAGAGGGATTAACGTGTTTTTGCACGTGGCGCTTTCAAGTAGTGTTTGAAAGACAATTTCTGAAAATAAAACATTCCTGAGCATCAAAACTATCTTTTGTTTTTTTTCTATCACTTTGAGGTTAGATGAAACTCACAGACTGGGCTAGGATTTACAGTGCGATGACTTGGAAGTGAAGCTCAGTCCAGCTGACTGAAGCAGCTGTTCTGATCTGTCCCACATACATTCAGTGACGTGTGACACATTGTCCAGCGGCAGAATTCAAGGTGACGGCACCACCTGAGCTTCTGCCATGTCAGGCTACAGAACAGCACCTCTCAGTATGTCACACAGTCCCCCATTGGAAACAATGTGCACTTTACAGAACTCACTTCACAGAGAACTGGCGATAGGCTGGCAGCAAACTGCCTTCCAAGTGCTCTTAACTGGGTGCTTTCCCTCGTGGCCTAAGGAACTCTGACTTTGTTAATCCTCCAGACACATCTTAAATTCATTCTCCTGTAAATGTGTGAAGGAAGCATCCTGAAGTTGGGATATGATGGAATTACAAATTGGAAACAGATTATGGAAAAAAGTAACTGTTACTTGGTCTGATTGTAACTGATTGCTGTAACCAGTGTGCTGAAGAACTTGCGGAATTTTCATTGTGCACACTTTAAAAACTGAAATACAGCTGATTCATATTGAGTGCATAAGGACATATTAACAGAATAGCTGAAGCATTTGATTTCAGATATACTGTCATTCAAACATCAACAAAAGAAAATCATGCTCTTGAGAGCTGCATAAAATTGATTTTAACTGCTCTGTTAGATTTTCTGTTCCCTTTTGACTCTTCTCTCACATGATATATAGATGCAGGACCTACCAACACATGGCATGATTTGCTTTTCAAGTTCCTACAAAGATAAAACTCTGAGGTTTGTGCTAAGAAAGAAGATACTGTACATACATGCTGGTATGAACTAAACATCACTTGTTTTCAGTTTATCTGTGTCTGAAAGCATGCCACTGCACTTTACTATAGACTCTTTTAAATCTTACATGGGATATAATTTACTGCCCACTGGCTCACTTCCATTTTCTCTCTCCACCAACATTTCTACCCAATCACACATGCAGAAATCAGTAACATGGTGTGAATAAAGGCATTAGAATTGGCCATGTTTGCCCATAGAGAAAGTAATCTCAGAACATATCTTATTCCATCCACTCCACATAGAAAGGTTCTGTGGCAATTAGAAATGCTTGAAGGGTTGGCTTGCAGTCAGCATCAGCTTCCCTCCCAAACTGTCATTGCCTGGCTAAACACCTCTCTCCTGTCAACTCATCACCAAGTCTTCAGACTTAACATCTGATATTAAGGCAAAGATTCATTAGAGAACACACTGCTACTAGCAGGGAAAAAATATTGTTTACTTTTATGCAGTGTAGCAACTGCATTAGGAAGCCATCACTGTTAGTAAGCTATACACACATCATCCTTCACAAACACAGTTGCTTGTTTCAGCTGTTGGTGTATTCTGAAAGTTGGCTGCTGTTTGCTCCAAGAATAAACCCTAAGGGAGGGAAAACTCACTTTCAGTGAAACAGGAGAGGAAAAAAAAACACCCTGGAAAAGGCTGTTATTGTTATATTGTGGCACCTGTGCTTCTGCAGCACAATTCCCTTGAATATCTGTCGAACAACAGCAAGAAAGGAAGTACTTCCTCACAACCCAGGGATATTCTTCAAATAAGTGCTCCCACGGTGCTGCTGTTTCAGTACAGACAGCATCAGCAATGGTTTATTCAGTGGAGCTTTGCACTGGGGCTTGCTCCCACTGAAGGCTACGCTCAGATGAAAGCGATGAAGTGCCTTAATGGCCTGGAAGCAGGAATCAGCGATGCCCAACTGATATCTGTATTACTAACCAGGAAAAGAACCAGATTAAAATCCAGTACCGGAGCATGAGGGATTTGTACATATATATTTTCAAACAAAGGTTTTAACTAATTGTTGTAATAAGCTTCAAAGGCACGATCCAAATTTAAATAGAGAAGTATGCTAAGACACTTTTCAGAGCCAGAACGTAGGGATAGACAACATATCAATAAATTCACTTCCTACTAGAGCTGTAGTTCACTGAATCAAAACAGATTCCTGCAATACTTAACCGATTGTAGTAAATCTCTTCATCTGTGGATCTCTTGGGGTTGGCTGTGTTTTAAATGGATAACTGTCTTTGACAGCATACTGTTCAAGGAGGAGCACGGTGCCAACATTTATACTGTTATACCATTCGGGACATAAGGAATTCCACAGAACCATGGACATCATGCCTGAACCATCGGCAACTTCAAAGTAAGCCTAAAGAAAAAGACAAAATACATTCATTTTTTATTTATCATCATTCTGGAGGGTTTTTGTTTTGTTTTTTTGTTTTCTGTTTTTGTGGAGGGAAGGAGAGGACTGACAAATCATGCATTGGCTGCTTGGCTCATGAACAATTTCACTGACTGCAAACAGACCCTGAGAACGTTCCCAAAGTTGCACTGAGTACTGGAGCTGAAGGAATCCCCAATTTCCACAGCTATTCTAGCTCAAACTCTTATTTCCAGTATTCAGTAACAGTAGGGGGATAACAGTTGCAATCTGTGGGTTTCTTTTTCCAGAGAAAAGATTCTTCCTTACCAGATAGAATGCAATATTTAGAATAATATTTTAATGATGAAAAAGCATGTTTTAAAAGTTGAGCTGTTACAGGCCCATTGGGTAAACATTCTTGATAAAACATGACAGAAGACAGTCTGCACTGTAAACCAGCATCTTTAAATTGAATCTCTGCTTGTGACAGATTTCTCCTCCAATAAGAGACCAAGATTCACCTTCACATGCAGAGAGAATGGAAACCTGGAACAAGATCTCCCTCTTTCCATAGAATAACACACAAGTTACTTGACCTGTTTGTAAATTGTTGTTCTGCAGCATGGAATCTTGCTGGGATGCTGTTATTTTTCTTCACAGCAGCCTCATGATGCTATGTTCTCTACACACAACTAAAATAGCATAAATAACACATCAGCATTTTAGCTACTGCTGAGCAGTGCCTGCACAGTTTTGAGACCCAGAGAGGGTGTGGATGCTCCAACCCTGGAAGTGTTCAAGATTAGATTGGATGGGACCCTGAGTAACCTGGTCTTGCACCAGATCTGGAGGTTGGTGGCCCTGCCTGTAGCAGAAGGGCTAGAACTTGATAATCCTTGGGGTCTCTTCCAACCCAAGCTATTCTGATTCCCTGTTTCTCTTCTGCAGCAAGTAAGCCAGGGGTGGGCAAGAGGCTGGGAAGCAAAACAGCTGAGAAAGCTGACCTGAACTGACCTAAGGGACGTTCCATGCCACATAACATCAGGCTCAGCAATGAGACTGGGTCTTTTCAAAGCACTTGCTGCTCAGACACTGCCTGGGCATCAGGCGACTGGTGATCAAATGCCCTCTGCATCATATTTTTGTTTCTCCTCCTTCTTCACTTGTTAAACTGTCCTTATCACAACTCTGGAGTTTTTCTTTGTTTTTGCTCTTCCAGTTTTTTCTCCTTCTCCAGTTGGGGGAGCAGGAGGAATAAGCGAGCAGCTCACGGGTGCTCAGTTTCTATGAACAGCCAACCACATGTCCTGCCTATTTCTAAGAAGCACTATGCAAAAATACTGCAAGAAAAACATGTTCTGAGAGCTGGTAAGAGTTTCACAGTAAAACAGTCTAACTGGAAATCACAAAGTGCAAGAATTACAGAATACAATTCTTTTTTTGGTACAGACAGACTAACTCTGACTTCCAAAGCATACAGAGAAGAAAACATTTACTCTTTTAAGCTATTATAAACTCCAAGTATTTTTTTCTATTTAACAACCAAAACACATTCAAACCAAAGTCTGTATGTACCGTCAACAACTTCACTGTTTCCCTACTTAGTAGGGCCTTGCAAGTTTATGTAGGTGGCACTCCTAATACAAAGTAGCTATAACATAACTCTTAACTCTATGTCTTTACTGTATGGGAATAATAACTTTCAAATATTTTATGAAGTTTGTTCAAGAGTATTGACTTGACCTGAACCCTCTTTACCTGGTACGGCATGTCCATTTTCTTCTCTGGCTTCCCGTAGTACCTTAGCCTAGACTTGTGCAGGACTCTCACCAGTAGCGGGCGGAAATGAATTCTGCTTCTCCAGGTTGTTTCCAGCTGACCAAGGGAAATCAGCTTAGAGACTGCCATTAAGAAAAGAAAGCAAAAGGCATTCACAATGGGATGCTGAAACACTTTTCAGCAAACAGTAAAAATTCTCAGACTGGGATTTCACATCACATCTAAGAGGGTTATCTGCTGACTGCTGAACCGTACCAGGGAGGTGCTGGGGTCACTGTTCCCAGAGGTGTTCAATAACTGTGGAAATTATAGGATAATAGAGGTTGGAGAAGACCACTGTGATCATCTAGTTCAACTACCAGCTCTCAGTGCCACATCTCCACGGTTCCCAAGCACCACCCAAACGC
The DNA here is from genome assembly GCF_019232065.1 of Centrocercus urophasianus. Classification (NCBI taxonomy): domain Eukaryota; kingdom Metazoa; phylum Chordata; class Aves; order Galliformes; family Phasianidae; genus Centrocercus; species Centrocercus urophasianus. The sequence goes on along the minus strand of NW_024884800.1, from coordinate 17,137,055 downwards.
TGTGACACCACCACCCGTCCAGACAGCCCGTGCCATAACACCACTGCTCTATCTGGAGAAGAAACTTTCCCTAATTCCCACCCAGAACCTCCCCTGGTGCAACTCGAAGCCATCACCTCCAGTCCTATCGCTGTTACCTGGGAGCAGAGGCCGACCCCCACCTCACCACAGCCTCCATTCGGGGAGCTGTGCTTTAAGATCTCCCCTGAGCCTCCTCTGCTCCAGACTGACCCATCCCAGCTCCCTCAGCTGCTCCCCGTCACACTTGTGCTCCAGAGCCCTCACAGCTCCGCTGCCCATCCTCGGGACACTCTCTAGTGCCTCCACGTCCGTGCAGCAGCGAGGCGCCCAGCACGGCACAAGGCACCGCTCCCGTCCCGCTCCCACACAGCTCCTCACACCACGCAGGACGCCGCTGCCCTTCCCGCGTAAAGCCCCTCTCCCCGCGCCTTACCGTCGACGTCGACCCGCGCCGGGGGCTGCTCCGCCACCCAGATGTCCCCGTAGGGATCCTCGTTGTTCCAGAGCGGCAGGTAGTGCCTCCTCTCCCCGCGCAGGGGCGGCGAGACGCGGCCACGGCTCCGGGGCGCGGCAGGGGCCGGGGGCGAGGCCGGGGGCGAGGCGGGCTGCAGCGCCTCGACGCAGAGCAGGCCGCGCCGCAGCCGCCGCTCGTCGTACAGGTAGGAGCAGCGCGTCAGGCGCACGCGCGCCCCGGCGTGCAGGTGCGCGCGCTGCACCAGACGGCTGAGGCGCGGCGCCAGGTAGCAGCGCTCCTGCCCCGCGCCGTCCGCCAGCGTCACGTCGTACCAATAGCGCGGGGCGGCGGGCGGCGCCTCGGCCAGGTACCGCTCCACCGCCGCCACCGTCAGCACGGGCGGCTCGGAGGGGGCCGCTCTCAGCCGCCAGCCGCTCCGCGCCTCCTCCGACAGCCGCCGCAGCCACGAGGCCTCCTCGCCGGGCGGGCCCCCGCCCGCCGCGACTCCTCCCGGGCTCTCCTCGGCGGGGCGCTCCGGGTCGGGCTCCTGCATGGCGGCCCCTTCGCCCGGGGCCGCGGCGGCGC
>NW_024884800.1:17122075-17135982 GCF_019232065.1 Centrocercus urophasianus | reverse complement strand
GCGGCCCCTTCGCCCGGGGCCGCGGCGGCGCGAGGCGGCGGCGGGCTCGGCCCGCTCCCGTCAGCGGCGGAGCCGCGGCGCCGCTATGGCGCGGGCGGGCGGGGCGAGGCTCTGCGCGCGCGCGCTGCTTGCCATGCGACGCCGCTAACGGTCGCCGGGGGAGGTACGGCGGGAAAGCGGCGGCGCGGGGCCTGCCCGGGCTTGCTCGGCCGGGGGCGGCGAGAGGGCGGCGTGAGGGCGCCTTTCCCGCCATCGCGCCCCGAGCACGGCTCCGGCCGTGAGGGACGCGTCCGCGGGCAGCGCTGCACCTGCGGCCGTGTGGCTGCGGCTGACGGCGCCGAGCGGCGGTGCGGCGTGAGATCGGTGATGGCTCCTTGCTGCGCTGACTCCGTCCTGCTTTCTTTCCTTCTTTCTCGCCAGCAGAGGTCCAGCTAGCACTGCGTTTAATACAGAAATGAAAAGCACGCGAGGGGATGCTGCGGGTTTAGAAGTAAATTATCTGCTGCACCGGATCGCCGAGTTCACTGCGGAACGCAGTTGCTTGTCACAGAGCGCTCTGACAAAAAGCAGCCTTTCCAGTGCTTTTCATCGCTACCTCTTAGCTCCTTTTGTTAACCCAATCTGTGCAATAATCAGGAACGATTAAATAATACATAACTTTTGAGGCGATTGCCCAGAAGACGTGCTCTTGCCCTTTAATCAACCCTGTGCGTTTGAGGAGCAGCTCAGTAAAGCAGCAGATGACCAGCAGGCAGATTGTTCTGCTGGTGGGCCGTGAACTCACTGCACTGCTCGTGTTTCACTTAAATCCAGCTGTCTAGACCTGACACTGAGGTTGTAATCCAGCTTTATGATGGTCTTTGGAGAAAAAAAATTAATTCCAAAACAGTGCGGTAGCTTGTAACAAAGTACTTTCTAGTATAAAATAAAATTACAATGTCATTTTGGGTGAGCTCCAGAAGCAACAAGTAGCAGAAAGGAGCTTACAGGCTGTTGGATGCTGGGCAGTTTGCACTGTTGCTGTGTAGTTGTGTCACTGCCTGGTTGTACAAAGTACAGAGCACACGAGAGAAGATATTTTGGTTTAATAGTATGAGACACAACCTCCAAACCCGAGGCTTGCATAACTTTATTTGCAGAAGTGTTATCTTGTCACAGAAATTATTTTATCTATGCCTTTATATTCAACATGGATACATGTTTATCAGCACAGTTCTAATATAAGCAGTCACAATAGGTTTGAAGGGTTCTTAAGGCAGGGTGTTTCTTTCCAGGGAGAGGAATTTCCTCTCTTTTGTTTGTCTGTTATTAGTGCCTGCTAATGCCTTCCCTTCCCCACAGATTCTAAATAAATGGTTGGTAATTTTGTTTAACAGAACCTGATGACCTTCTCAGGATTGCTTTTGGACACTGATACTGAAATGTGCAGTACCTTGCAGCATGCACAGCATGAAACAAAGGATGCAGACTTAGGAGAAGGGCACTAAGTAACTCCGCTATTAATCTTGACTGCTACCTTAAGAAAGGTCAAGAAAAGGCCTGGTCTTATCTACTGATGTCAGAGAGCTGTTTCAGAATCCAGTGTGCACCTCTTCTATGATTTGCTTTTATGCCAGAAGCTGTGTCACCTGAATCAGTATATGGATGGAGTCTGGAACTTGCTCCTGTGTGCTCAGTTTCTAGCAGCTTGCAACCAATTTTTGTAGCAGTATTGCCCTGGAACACCTGGGTGGGGAGCAGGAGAGGATCATGGATAATATTACTTTGTTGCAAATAAATTGAATTGTAATGATTTGCCTCACAGACAAGTGCCAGAGTTGGGCCCAGTTTGCTTTTCATTTCGTTAGCATCTACCACAGCATATTCCTGTATAAGGGTAGGAGGAGATGACAGTACTCTCCAGACTCTGGCTCACCACTCCTACCTGCACATCAGTCGGTTCATGCCATTGAGCATTAGCGGAGGAGGAGGGCAGATTTTTTTTCAATGGAGGTCCCTGTGTCATTTCTTGTAGCACCTGCTATAGGGATCTGCTTAGTACATGGATCCAAAGGAGACAAAAATCTTTTTACTGCTTGACTAGGCAGGGTAACCCAACTCCCAAACCTAATCCTTGCAGGTTAGAGTTGGGATTACCTATATTTGCTCTGATTATATTACTGTCATCTGACATCCCTGGGCATTTTGTCCAGTTTGGCTGCAGACCTCTAGCAGGTATCACTTGTTCAGATGTGATCAGTTTGGGTTTCCTTTCTCACACTACCTTTAGTACTGGCTTCTGGCTGGGGTGTGCACACCAAGCCTAGAGCGGGAGCAGCTGGGAAACTTAGGAGCAGGCCCTTCAGGCTGGGGCAGCGTGCCTGCCAGGTCTCAGGGAGGTCATCTTTTACAACAGCCCAGAGTGAGTACATGTCAGCATTTATTTGTACATTTATAACTAGGCAAAAATGCGGAAGTGTTAATAGGAATGGCAAAAGAGCTGCTATTTTCACAGTAATGGCAGAAGTTACAAAGAGCAGTTTGCTGACTAGTTTTCAAGTTCTTGTTCCTGAAACTTTCAGACGAAAGACTGCTTGTTTATCTGTTTTTGTGAAGGGAGAAATTTGTTCATCTTTTTGTAAAAACTAACACGAACCAGACAAATACTGCCCTTAGTACACAGAACCATCTTAGAACAATGTCAGCTAAGGGGGAGGGGAAAGTCTGGTAATTGATGTGGAAGATGGAAACCACAGCCACACCTCTGAAACATTCGATGCTTGGGTCAGCACCTGAAAGTCTTTATGCATATCTGGGGCTGAGAACTACATGGTTTTTCACAGTTGTTCCAGGAAAAAAAAAAAAAAAACAAAAAAAAAAACCCATAACACTTATTTCAAGATGTTTTTCTTCAATATTAGTGACATCTCCAAATCTACTAACAATGCATAAATGAATCACTGCAGTTCCTTTATAGCAGAGTTATTGGTGCAGGCAAAGGAGGAATCCCAGAATTGCTTCCCTGTTCATAATGCAATCATTTTTGATCTGGGAGTAGGAAATTAAATAGCAGAGGGAAGCACTTGTTCAGGCAGAACAGCACTAGAACTGAAGCCTGATGTTTCTTGTGCTGGGGAGGGAAACTCATTTGGAGTTACTGGTGTGGAAGAATCCTGGTGCACTGTATGACTGAAGCTCAGAAAGAACTTCTGGTGCTACGAACACTGGGTAAACTAAGCTCAGTGCTCAAGCAAGCAACCATGGTTAAACTTAGAATACAGAGTCCATTCCATATACTGAATGCTGGAGGCAGCGTGCTCTGCTAGCATGGAGGAGACGGAACATGGATGAACGACACTCATCTCCATCATAAATATTCTGGAGAAATCTCCCCTTCTGCCCTTGCCCTTTCCAACACCAACGCTGGCATAAATGGAAAATTTCCTAATTCTCACTCTGAAGTGACAGAGCTACGATGTGCTCACGGCTCAGATATAGCAGTACACTTCATGTGCTGCAATGAAGACTCTGTGAGCATGCCTAAGAAAAAGAATGGACTAACCAGGCCCTCAGGCTGATACAGGAACACAAAACCAGTTCTTGCAGTGCCAGGTGTCTGCAAGCTGCTGTGTCTCTCCAGTTCCACTGGGCATTTGTGCAAGAGGAAGGCAGGAGCACAGAAACTCACTGCTAAAGCTCGCTAGTAACACACAGCACAGTGCTGGCTCTCACTCTTACTCACATTCTGTGCAGTCTGAACTCTCACTGTCTCCTCAATATCTTTACCCCCTCCAAGGATGTGTATTATTTCATGTCTATGGGCAGATACAGGCAGAAATAGCCATACTCGTGGGATTTGGAAAACAAACCAACACTTTCTATGACTTCTGCAATAGCTTATGCCAATGTAACAGAATCTAACAAGACCAATGATAGTTTTGATTTTCAAAGCAGTTTTTTATTAGTTTCGGTTTTACATTAGGGAACAACAAAAAACCCACATACATGATGTACAGTACACAGCTTGCGTTGTTCCCTGTTTTGAAGTCGTATGCTGAGGTTCAGGCTGTAGAACAGAGCTCACTGCTCTTCAAATTAAAGCAGGCACATACAGTACTGCTACCTTGATGCAGTATTAGTGCAGACTCGTTAGGGCAAACGCAATGGTAGGAGCACCACCTGCCATTAGAATACTGCATGTACCAGTGGAACACTGATATGAAGCTGTAATGTTCTGCCCTTCTGTCCCTGGAGCGTTGGGTTGAAGAGACATTGCTGGAAAACCATACTTAGTTCAGCAGTTCTCTCCTTGGTATCAAAAGTTAGTGGTATTTCCACTAACTTTCCGCTAAAGAAACTCCTCACAAAACGATACAAAATTTGATATGCATTTTGCATAGTTAAATTTATGCCAGGAAAACCTTGGGGCTCTGGAATTTTTTTATCTTGAGCCTTTGAACTTTTGCTTTAAGCTGCAGTCACTCAGATCGCTGCCATTCAGTGTTCAGACCACCCAGCCATTCCAGATACTTTGGTTACTTTCTGTAACATTTCGTAACCTCTCATTCCTCCCACAGCACTACCCTGGTCCAGACATCCACTGCCTCCCTCTGGCTACTCCTGTTCATTTTCTTCAGCTTCTCCTTCCTCTTCAGCCACTTACACTCTCACTTACACACTCTTTTCAACATCTCTGGGCTCTTTCTCATCCTCACCCGCTCTAATTTTTTCTCTGATAAAGAGGAAATACCACGTTCTTGTTACACCCAACTGCCATTATTATTCGGAATACTGCTTCTAAATCCTTTATAAGCATTCACCTCTAAGGTCCTGATTTTTTCCATATTTACAGGTGGTTGTAAACTCAGTAATTCAGTGTTTTTACATGCAAAGTGAAAAGTGAAAGTCCAATCCACTGACTTGAATCAGCTCAAAAGAAAAGGACTAACAGAAGGAAGCAGAATGAGAGATTCAAATCTTAATGCAGTAGCACAACTTCCTTCTCTTAAGCTCGCTTTGGTTATTTCCTGATGTGGAGCTAAACATTTTCACACAGTATCCTCTTACTGTCACACGTTGCTGTTACAGTAATATTAAACAAGTTTGATGGCATTTTGCTTCTTTAGCCCCTTGGCGCAGGATGGCCTAAATTTCCATTGTTCTCTGCTAAATCCTTTCAAACAAGGGCCAAGCACCAAGAAGATCTGCTCCTTACCTGTTGGCACCAACGTGGGAGGAGGGGAGTAATTCATATGCCTGCCATGTAATGCGGAGGCTGCTGTGATAAGCACACTTTAAAATACTGTCGAGCAGCCTGGGTCACTGATTGCTTACGGCAAGAGCAGTTTTGCAAGCAAGTTTTGCACACCCACTGGGTAGGAAATGAAAGGTGTTCTTTCTTCACAGTTTTCTTAGACTTTTTATTGGAAGTAAAAGCAAGTAAATCATATTTCTGATTGATTGTAATTTTTTTTTCCTTTTCCCTGTAACTTTCATCTTTGTTTCTGTTCTCTCGCTGTTGTTTGTTTGTTTTTGGTAAAAATTGATCAAAATAAACGCAGTGCTCAGTAGCAAAGAGCCAGGTAAAAAACACGGCCCTGACACAGACACCAGGTAGGAATATCAGAGACAGAGACCTGTTTCATGCAGCTTTGCCCACTGCTTGGATTTTAAGTGCACACAAGCAGATTACTTGCCTGCATTTAAGTTTACTTTAACTGCACGTGTACTCTAGCAAGGCTTAGGCTTCTCTAAGTTAAAGCACTGCAGAGGAAAATACTTCATAAAAACCACTATACGTTTTGAGATAAGCTAGTGCTCATGGGAAGGGCTAGGTCGACAACTTCGGAAAGTGCAGGCTTCCACATAACCAAGGAACACGGACAAGCAGTGGTGCAGGCATCTCCCCTCTGCCTGCAGCAGCACAACAGCCACTGCGGGAAGGGCCGAGGACTCGCTGCTTTGATTCTGCGCTGCAGTTCTGTACAAGGACAGCAGTGCTGGAGCTGACGGCCGCGCTCTGAGCACCGGTCAGTCACAAACGACTGCTGACACTGCCTTAGCTTGACACGCTGTAAAAAAAGGGCTACCAGTTTTAACAACTTCACTTCTCCCCTTAGTAAATTGTGTATCATCATCCTTGAGGTAGACACCAGAGATACTCCAATATGCTTTCCCCGCACCTTTCAGTATCACCTATTTCAAGTAATAAAACGCCTGCTTCCAAACACTGTAGCTATCAATTCCACTTTTGCCTACAGCGTCACCCATACTGCATGTCTTGAATAAGCTCTTTCGTGTTACATTTGATGCTTTACACTCTCAAAGCATATCTGAAAATGAGCTAAATGATGACTGCATCAAACCCTACGACTTCATCACAGAACCTCTGCATAGTTTTATGGCCAAGTTACATGCCCCTGAGAACAAAGTTTATGCAGAAACACTGGCACTGATAACGCTAGCGGATGCAGCTTTATTTTGATGCAATTAGCATAGAAAGCACCTGAAATTATTTATATTTTCTATTTATAATAGATTAACTCTTTGGATATTTTCATAACTATATTCAGAATACATTTGTTAATATCCATTTTGGAAAGATTATATTTACATACAAATACATGAAGACTTGTTGCTAAAAGAGCAAGCAAGGAAGAAAAGATGGTGCCTAATCCTGTGGCTTATGTACACAGGTAGTGCCTTTAAATCAACTCCCACGAGTGTGGGTCCCTTGGTTGAGTAAAAGCTCCAAGTTCTGCTCCGTACTGCGTATATGATTAAGACAAACTTCTGTTCAGACTGTTTTTACAAATACGTTCTACAGTAACTGTGTCTATTGGCTCAGGCTTCCAGCCCTGAGAGAAACACAAAGTCTGCTCCCTGCCTTTTGTAAGATCCACCACGCAGGGCACGAGGCTGCAGGCAGCTGCCTCTACAGCTGCAGGAAAAAACACCCATTCTCGGCCACAGGACACGAGCCCTCTGCACCCTGAACTGCATCAGGCCCCTTCATGAAGATCTGCTCTTTCACTGATGACTCAGACAAGCAAGTCCTCATGAAGCAATAACGACTTGCTTAAAATACATAACAAGCTAAAAACCAATTCAAAACAGATTCTGATTTGCCATCCAACCTGTGTTTTTGTATCTATATAGAGATGTGGCTGTCTGAAAAAGAGAGATGATAACATTAGATTATCTGTAATAAAAGAAACTGTGCACTCACCAGAGTACAGGAGCTTGTTATATTGGATACATTCTTCATTAAACTTGCTCTCTCCTAACACTATGAATACAGTCTTTGCTTGCGACGTGTTTGAGAAGATGAGCTAAATGTGTTTACAAGATTTTGACAGGAAAATAGAACTCTTTCCAAACTGCAAGAATATGAATTTTGATAATAATGACAAGATTTTTGTAGGTAAAAAGTGCAAATTCATACGTATTACCTCCAAGCATTTTACACAGCTAGCTACAGGGAACTTCAAAGCATCCTTCATTCTGATGCAATTTACCAGTTGAATAGTACATTTTGACCAAGAGTCATAAAGTAAATTTGACTGCTGCCTCCTGATTGTACAGATGCAAAGAACACCTAGAAAGGGAGGGAAAAAAAAGAGAGGTTATTGCCAGATTACATTTACAACAATGTTTTTACCCATACAGGAAATCTTAGAGAACACCAGAGTCTCAAGTGTAAGGATATAGAAATCACAACTCAATGTTGATTCCATGAGGAACTTCTAAAAATGAAACTTGTGCTACAGCCAGCAATATATGGTATATTCTATTTGGAAAATCAGAACAACACTGGTTAAAAGAAGCTAAGCAATTTGGGGGACTAGTTTTTCTAAACAGGTTTCAGATAGTATTTATCAATCACTGTAATACCACATGCAAGAAATGCTACTTGATTATCCATACATATTCTAGTGCCTGCAGTATCAGAGAGTGTTCTGTGGCTTTGTTTTGTTGGTGGTGTGTCAGTCTGTTTGGACACTGCTGGCTGCTCTGCACGTATGCCATTTCGGCAGCACAGGAGGGCAGTCCTGGCTTTGGGCATTACCAGTGCTGGCTCCCAGGCTGCCCACTGCACTTGCTTTGCCCAAGTCTGCCCAGTTTAAACTGTCCGTATTTGCTATCGCCTTCAAAATCAGTGAAAACTATGTGGAAAGCAGTCGTAACACCTCTGGATAAAGCAGGGCTGTGTCCACGAGTGGAATATCCCCAGAGACTGCTTTGTGGGCTCACATGTCCACACGTGTTAAGGTGAGAAATAACCAACGTAAATATGCAGTTAAAACACTGAATGGTCTTAGTCTTATTATTAGTTGTTTTTGTTTCAGCCAACACACCGCAGTCATCTCAGTACCTTGTCATTTCTTTCACATAGAAATTTTAGCTTCTGCGCTTTCTTGTGCATAAATACTCCTTCCAGATTCCCTGTTTCCACAGAGCGCAGTTCAATCGCCTTCTCTCCCCAGCCCATGACCTGATTAGATTGAAGGTAAGCTATAAGAAGAAAAGAAACGGATTTGGTAAGTTAAAAAATGCCAACAATATACTTGCCTGTTACTATTTGTGATTACTAATTCCTGTGTACTGTTTCTAACCCATGGGAGAATTTTTTACAGAACAGCAGCCCAAACACAGCTACAGTCACTCGTGAGAGCTCAGTCTACAGCTGGAATACAGCACTAGCTTCAAAAAAGGGATTCGTGCACAAAGACTTTGCTGATATGTTTTGAAGGGCTAAATCCTAGCTTACAATGCAGAGCTTGAAAGGAGACGAGCAGCGGTGCTGTAAAGCCAGAGCTGCTGAGGGTGCAGCAGGGAAGCCTCTCCCTGGGGATGCTGGCACATTTGTGTTTGAAAAGCAGTTCTGGACAGAATTTTGAAGTTTTCTAATGGTAAGCTTTTTTTTTTTTAAATTAGTTTTCCCTTTGCTGTAATTCTATTTCTTTGTATTTCTGATGTCTCCATCTCTAGCTGTACTACTGCCCTTTGTTTTAACTCCTCTATAGAAGAGTGAGCACAGTGCTCCAGGTAACCCCTCCTCTTCAGTTCACTCAAGAGGCTGGAACCTTTCTTTCTTTTTCTTACAAACTTTTTTTTTGTTCTGCAGATTTGAGAAATGAGTGCTACAGGCTGTGAAAATTAGCTACTTAACAGCTGAAAAACTGATTCTTGCCTTGTTTATATCAATACGGTTTTGAAACATTTCTGTTTGATAGCAACATATTATGGATGACTTTTAAGTTTACACAAAATCTCTTGGGAAGAGCAACTGAATTTCAGTTTCTCAGACTTATTTTGGACTCTACATTTACCTAAAGTATGCATCATTATATATTTTAGAATCACAAAACGTGGGGAGAAAGCTGTGAAGGGCATCTTGTGCAACTTCCCATTCAGAGCAGGGCTAAACTAGACAAGGTTACTGAGGATCTTGTCCAGTCATGTTTTGAAGGGTATTTATTTCACAAGCCCTCTGTGCCCTTCCTGCAGTGCTTTATGACACTGGTGGTTAAACATGTCTTCCTAATACCTAACTGGAATTTCTCTTGCTGCAACCTGTGCTCATTTTGTATCTCATCCTTTCACAGCACACGTCCAAGAAAAAATTCAGTTATCTTTCTGTACCCGTGCATGAGGAAGTTAGGTATGCATTAGGTATGTACACGTGAACTACTGAGTTTGAGGTAGTCTGAAACCTAAATACTTTCAAATCTGGGACTGTCGAATCACAGAATCACAGAATGGCCCGGGTTGGAAGGGACTTCAAGGATGATGAAGCTCCAATCCCCCTGCCACAGGCAGGGCCACCAACCTCCCCATTTCATAGCAGCCCAGGCTGCCCAGGGTCCCATCCAACCTGGCCTTGAACACCTCCAGGGATGGATGGGGCATCCACAGCCTCTCTGGGCAGCTGTTCCAGCACCTCACTGCTCTCATAGTAAAGAACTTCCCCCTGACATCCAACCTCAATCTTCCCTCCCTCAACTTAAAACCATTTCCCCTTGTCCTGCAGTTATCTACCCTTTCCAAGAGTTGATTCCCCTCCTGTTTGTGGGCTCCCTTTAGGTACTGCAGGCTGCACTGAGGTCACCCCCAGCCTTCTCTTCTCCAGGCTGAACAAGCCCAGCTCCCTCAGCCTGTCTTCGCAGGGGAGGTGCTCCAGTCCCCTGATCATCTCTGTGGCCCTCCTCTCCAGCAGCTCCCTGCAGACATAAGGTGCCATTATTTGGTGCCTTTTAGCTACTGTCTTCCCATCATTTGCTTTTGAAGATACTGTACATAACGCAAGAAGATACTCCAGCACTGTGGAAGCACAGTGTGTTATTCCCTTTGAATCTGGCAGTTAGATGAGAAATCAGGATAGCACTGAAGGAGTTAACAACACAGATCTCAAATTAGGCACCGTTTCAATGGAAGACCTCTGACTATTGTATGTGCTGACTTCCACGGTACAAAACACATTATTTATGCTCTAGATAGCCAACACTCAGAAATTATTCTTGCTCAGCTATGAATTGTCTTCTTATTAGTCTGAGATTTGTGGCACTCTGAAATGGTCTAGTTGGAATGTGTGCAACTGACTGGTTTTTTAGCTTCAGTGCCTGCCTGTCCTACATTTTTAATGCAAGCAATGTCTGTTTCTTAAAGCCTTGCAATAAAGTAGGCTTAGACCATAAAAGTAAAGATGATACAATATAATACATCTGCTGTTTTTTGCAACCACTGACACTGCGTTAACATTTTCAAACATAGCTTTTAAATACAGCAGACACACACACAGTTTGGCTATGATTCGGGAGGGTGGGACATTAAGGGAGGTGTAAACAACTGTATATATCCAATTGTTTATATACAGCATGAAGATATTCTGTGGCTGCACAGCTTAGTATGTACATCCAATGTCAAAGGCCTAATCCACTCGTAATTCTCCTTCTTATCTTTTCTACTTTGTGAAATCTGCACTCAGGTTGTCAGTACCCTGTGTCTGTATCAGCTGTATCAATGCCCTTGGCAGATGTCAACTTGATATCATCCTTGCAGCTCTCAGTAACAGCTTAGTCAGCCTATGCTACAACCTCTAGGTCATCCAAAATAGAAGGCCTTGGATGACTGGGTCACTCATTCCTATGGCAGAATCAAGCAGACTTTTTCTCATCTGAAGACATACATGCCAACAGAAAGACCTCACTATACCATCTGTGGGGTTGTCCACACATAAGGGCTAGGGTATACATGGAAATTAATTTGGAGGGCAGCAGATTGTGAATTCAAAATTCAGTGCTGAGTCTGGATGTTCTTCCCACGTGAGAGCACTTACCCTAAAATACAAGTGTGCCACGTGGAATCGATTGCCAGCAGATCAGATACTCAGACTGAAGTCTACTTATTCCGAAAAAAACTCCTATCCTATAAGCAAGTTTGGAATAGTTATTTTGAGTCCACTTTCCACATCAACAAGCTTTATATCAAAATATTCTCTGCTTCCAGCTGTTAAAACTGAAGCATGTTTATGTTACAGTGCAAGACTGTACTGGTTTCCAGCAATGCTAGGCAGAGTGAACCGCTCATGTCCTTCGGATAGCTCGGCAGAAAAGGCGTGTACCAGTTCAGAGCAGTGTGCCAACACTGCTTACACTTCTGGAGCAATGCCAGAGTGTCCCCTGCCTCACTCACGTTACCATGTATGCCAAAGACCAGCAGTGGTGCCCGAGCTGTGCTTCCTGTTACGACATCTATCCCAGCATTACTCCCTGGAGATCAAAGAATGCACACCATAAACTCAATCTAGGGAAGTGGGATCAGAATCAGTCTCTTAACATCGTGAAAGCATTAAGATTGCTCTAAAACTGGGGCAAGGCCACCTACTTGGTGCTTCCTGTTTACACTGTGTGTGAAGCATTAGGCTGAGGAGAGCCCCCGCTCATGGAAGTGACTGCTTCAAGGGGAAATGGTTGAGGGAGGCAGAAAAGGTGAGAGAAATAACTGAGCCATATTGAAGCCATTAGCTTCTATGAAGTGCCGCTGACGTGAGCTAGCGATCTCTTGCTCTCACATCAGCAGCACAGCAGTTTGAGAAGTGCCCTTTGTATCACAGAGCCAGCCCACGTACTGCTAGAACCTCACTTCCCTTCTGTAGCTTTTCAGTTTTGTTTTTTTCCCTTCAAAAATCCCTCTTCTGATCTAATGCACTGAATGTGACTCACCGCCCTAAGCAGTTATTATCAATTTATCTGTGCACGAGAGCAAAATCAGGCCAGCTTTTAGCAAAATAACAGGAAGTCAGGATTTTCTGATTAGTGTTACAGAAATAGGGCAGGAAAGGACCTACTGCACCTTCTCTTCCACCCGTCTCTGCACCACACTGGCATCACTTCTGATAGTTGTTTGTCTCACCTTAAAAACCTTAAAAGCCTCTGGTGATGGAGACTCCTAAAATTCCCCAGGTAACTGATTCCAAATAAGCCAAGAAGTTTGAAGTGAACAAACTGAACATGAATTAAAAGATTCTGACCCATTTTGGTATGCCTATGTCATTGTATCACATTCCTTTTTATGGAGAACAATGATGTACTGGCTTCAGTTTTGGAGAGAGTCAGCATATGCATATGTGAAATTCAGAGCAAAAAAAACCTGTCTGAATTTTGCTGTTCTGTACATGTTAGAGAAAATTGCTTCAGGCAAATATGCAGCTGGGCATGAACTTTTACAAGCAGTATGGCCAGTGACTTTGCTGACAGTGAAAGATAGCAGCTATTACAGACCATACAGATCTTAAAACTGAGTCCTTCTTTTCTTCTAATGAGTCATTCTTTGACCCTTCAGTCAAACCCCATGTGCTCTATGAAACCATGACTTCTGTTAAGTCCTTCCTCTTTGGGAAATGCCAGAGATGTGGGAAGGGTGAAGGGCTGCTTGTTTGTGTGCCGTTTGCTGGAAAAACTGGGCAGGAGATCTGAGCAACAAAAATCGCTCAGCCAGAAGCAGGTATTTTCTGAGCATGAGTTGGACAGCAAGTATTTCAACTTCTGCTAAGGATAATCGATACAGCACTGATACAGTACTACAACCAGCATTTGGTAGCATAGTTTCTCCACACAAAGTCCTTCTTGCTTTTAATACGTACCCAGCAAAGGAAATAAGAACCTCTGTGGTTTCCCCACTCTTTTGGAGTACCTGGTTTTGTGCCAGCCCTCCAAGACGTGCTGTAAATAATTCCTTATTCACACAAAAGGGCAGAAGGTGCTCCCAAATCTTATTAGCTTCATGTTTCTTCAACCCTTTTTAAATCTTGTTTTATAGAAAAAAATACAGCAGCCCTATTTATATTTAGCCCCACATATACGAAATGTCTTTCAGATTAAAGGTGGATAGATTATTTACACAATTTTAATTCCCCAGTGGATTTGAGTTTCCTATCTCCAGTTTGTTATTAACAGATAGGTCATAGAGGTCCCAATTGGAAGATTGTGGGAGCAACTATATTTAGTTTCCCTGCCCCAAATCGCTCAGTTATAATATGGGGTTTTTATTTATCTATTTAGTAGTCAAGATGCACTGAGCCAACTGCAGACATTTTAGTTAAAAATAATTAAACTAAGAAGTGGACAAGGAGCCATCTGTTTGCTCAGCTCTCCTAACCTTACCATCTTAAGCCCTGCCTTGAACTCACCCTCTCCTGTCTCAGTAGGATGTTTTATTGCACCCAGCCTATCTACCTGTCCCCAGGTAGATTCGTGTTCAAAGGAGGGCAACAAAGCTGGTGAGGGGTCTGGAACACAGGCCATATGAGGAGAGGCTGAAGGAGCTGGGAATGTTCAGCCTGGAGAAGAGGAGGCTCAGGGGAGACCTCATTGCTCTCTATAACTTCCTGAAGGGAGGTTGTAGTGAGCTGGGGGTCGGCCTCTTCT